>NC_039486.1:10424776-10735031 GCF_003590095.1 Trichoplusia ni
GCTGGCTTACATAATTTTCTAGATTGTGATAGCAGCTATTCTAATATACGTATGTGTTATAAAATGTTAATAAGTGCTGTAAACACTTAACTATCTTAAATCTATCACGGCCTTGAATGCACTTACGAGTAAAAGACATTACATCAATGCTGATTATTCATTATCATCTTATATAGATTCGTAACTGCTTTCATAAAGGCGTTTATACAACTATTTTAACTGATACTGATTGAATTTGTCATATTTTTGTTGTCTTTGAGATCGTCGACTATTTTCTATGAGAGATTCTTGTTTTTCAACAAACTCGTGTCACGATCAACGTCACTGACAAATCTTTCTTCCTTGGTTTGTATTCCCATCTTCGTTTCTTCGAAATTGTTGTCCTCTATCTTATCGTTTATCATCACTGCAATAAAATTTTGAATACATTCTTAGCACTATTGGTCGTTATATTAATGTTATGTCGAAGCAGACGATTTCCTCTTTTCCGTCTTATTTTCCCTTAACTTTGTTTCGTCCAACGATTCAATCTTGTGATCTCTTAACAAAGGAGTACGAGCATCAGACTTCTCTTCATTCCCTTTATCCATGAATATGTCATTTTTGAAGTTCATCACTCTCACGGTGTTGTTACTGTCTACAGATTCTTGACGGCTGATTGATTTACTCTCTTTGTTAACGTCATCTTTTTCTTCAGATTTTTCGCTATGATAAGCCATATTGTCGAAACATTGTGCCGGTACTATGTTCACTGATTTCATCATAGGGATCGCAATCGCGAGAGCAGGACTCATGCCTTGTGGGCTCGGCGAGAGTCGAGTCGTGACCGAGAGATCCATTCCCGGCATCAAAGTTGCAACTGTTGGGAATAAAGTACATCGTTAATATTGCTTACTTTTGTTGGAGTACCGCAAAGGGAAAATTTAACTTCACATTCATGCATTAGCATGCTTGTTATTGGGAAACTCATAGAAAAAGACGATTATATTTTTAGTCTAAAACACACAGACAAATTATGAGAATAGTAAAAATTAGTTGTACAAGAACGGAATAACATTGACATACTCTCACAAGACAGTAAACAAGTGCTAAGAACGAACACTTTTTAGAACATTTAGAAAAGCATAAACGACACTGTGTTAGTGTTATATTAGTGTAAAGTTCTCTAAAGTGTACCGATGTGTCGGGCTGTGATTTTGAAACTTCAATTGTTGTTTTGGTTTGATTATTTAGTGGTGGTGGAGGTGTGTGGTTGTTGCCTGAAAACACATTGAATATTCAATATCTAAACCATACAGGAGTACAAACAAAAATTCTATAAAATCGACTAAAAAGCGAACACGAATACTGCCAAAATGAAAATACCAAAACAAGAAATTCGATACCAAATAAAAATAAATCTACAACAACATCAACTTTGGAAGCGAAGCAAAAAGTTCGGGGTACAAACACAGATCATATACAAATTCCCGAACCTTCATCCCTCGAAGCAAGGGACCTAGACGGTGGATCCTGTGCTGCTTGTAGATACTGCCGTGTGCATACATGATAATGACAATGGTAATGATTGGTTAGTGACTAAAGATATATTAGCATTCCTGTAAGCTAAATCCGAGTGTGCAGGCGATATAGAAAGCCCATTCGGTTCCAACGGCGTTGTGTGATGCTTTCTAAAGCATGTTTAAATTTTTTCTTTTGCAGTTGTTTGGTGTCGTTTGGATCATAGCCTCTAGCTCGCTACGATCACCATCTGTGGAGGATTACATTGCATAAGCTACTGTTAGTCACGTGACTAGTTTATTAGTATTTATATTACGAACGACATTGGTAATAACTTCGAAACTTTTAAATAATGAATTTAGTTTTGCTCGATTCTTAACTTCACCGAGAGCTATTCTTCTACAAAGGGTAAGTATAATAATAATATGTAAGGTTTCTATTTTGGTTTAACTAAGACTTTGGTTTTCAAAGTTATTATCATCGTCATTCGAGCCACATACAAGTTGCAATATTATGCTTATTTAGTTCAGTATTATGTTAGTTATCAATTGTATGATGTATATCATTTGTTTTATTCATCAGTGAATGTGATTATGTTTATCTATTACAGTGAAAACGCCAATCATTTTTATTTGTCCATCAAATTTTTGTTACTACAATCGTGATTTCATACATTTATAGTGCCTTTAACTACGAGTGGATTGATTACAAACTTGTTTGGTAAAATTTGTCATCAAAGTTACTTGAAATATTTTGTACAGTCGTTTAGCTATGGCTGTTTCCATAGTTTAGTGTTTTACAATGAGATTATGAAGCTATGAATAGTTATTCATCGAGTCGGTTATAATACTATTAGTATTAAAATTTACATCAGTTTCATCATTTGCATTACTTTCATGCTTGTCTTTACCAAGTGAAATTATTTAACACTTATGTTCTATAAGCGTTGTATTCACAGCTTCAATATTATGAACATTTATTTTCTCATTATCATTATGATTAAACTTACCCATGTTAGGTCCTATCATATCTTTAGGATGGTTTGTTTTGATGGCATTCATTCTGCGGTTTACTACCTGAGGACCCATGCCTGGTGCTAGAGGGTTAGGAGCTCCTGGCACAGGGGCACCTGAATCAATAATAATTTGATATTATTACAATTTTACAAAACCAAGATACAGCAAAAATCATTTAGACATTTCCAACGTTCATGGAGAAAAAAAGCATCGAATTGTGCCGTAATAAGCTTAACACGTTTTATTTTTTGTAAAAATTCTAAGTTATTTTGAAGAGAGTTTGTGAAAATTTTCTTGATGCCACTCCTACGAATAATTCTAATTGTGAATCAAATTAATGCCATTCAGAACTTACGCATAGGTGGCCTCGTTGGCTCTACGTTGATGACTCTTCGCCGTTTCTTTGGTAGTTTAGCTCTCGCTTGCGTGTGAGAGTAGTACATGGCGAAGTTGGATACTATGACGGGTACGGGCAGAGCTATCGTCAGCACCTAGGTTGGGGGAGACATCCAAATTACTATCTACAATATCAATGCTATAAAGAAATTATAGCAATCATAGCTATTCATTAAAGTAGTCTTAAACATATTTAATAAACCATTTGTTACAAAAACTTCGAACGCCTGGATATTCTGTTAAAAAGTATCACACTCTTGCACGTCTTGTATACTATCAAATCTACACATTGCACCACTTTATCTTTATCAATAAACTTTTGAAATCCATTAAAGCACACGGAACATCTACATTACTACATTCCTCTATCATCGTGATATTTATTTCAAAGCCCATTTATACGGAACTCAGCGGACGAGAATGGATTTCACGTAACAGATTGCAACAAGACACGGCAGCGTCACGCGAGTGGATGCCTTCGCATTTATTATGTGCATGTTTTACAACCCTGTACATGACACAAAGCAATATGAGTTGTGAAACTAATGTTACTTTATAAGGAGAGAACGTTAAAGAGATTGATGGATGATGTGTTTATTATGAACCAGAAGAATAGGCTGAAACGGATAACAGATTGGATGAATTATCAAATACCCCACACCAAGAGCAGAACGGAGAAGTTGCGAAGAAAAAAACAAAACACTAGATAAACAATGCCCAAAATAAACATTTATATCTTAAACATGTTCTTGGTAAAGAGGAATACGGAAATAAAGTATTTATTCGCGTCTACAAATCTAATATAACGTAATATCGACCTTAGATTTTTGGATTTATGATAGACAATACTTTGCCATAATTCATGGAACAAAAATATACAAGTACGATAGATAGAAAGCAGATATGCGCAACAATGTGCTGCATCGCAATTCACCGCGTTCTATGCTGTTTATTTAAGACTAGTTATTCGCGGCCTCGTCGTAACAAGGCCAGCTTAGTTTAATACTTCTGTGGTATTTTTATGTTTTGAATTAATCTTTAGTAAAGCATTTCAATTCTCTGGCGTTTATATAAACATTGCGTAATTTATGTACCTTTAGGTGAAAAAATCATTTTCATTAACAGTTAAGAGGAACTGAACTATAATATTTGTCTGAACTAATATTTCTGTAGTAAAAGAAATATAGCCAATACTTACACCAGCCAATGCGCAGAGAGCACCAACGAACATGCCAACGTATGTCTTCGGCGCCATATCCCCGTAGCCCACCGTGGTCATCGTCACCAGCGCCCACCACAGCCCCAGAGGTATGCTGTTGAAGTCGTTGTGAGGGTTCGTCTGAATCCTCTCCGCGTAGTACACCAGACTCGCGAATATCACAATACCTAACACCAGGAAGAACACTAACAGCGTCAACTCCTTCGCCGACGCCCTGAAGGTCTGGATCAAGATCTTGAGACCCGATGAATGTCTCGTGAGCTTGAATAACCTCATGATCCTTATAATGGAGAAGAACTCCAGGATGTCAGCGTTCTCGACGTGTGACGCATACTTCTGGAGAATCAAGTCGATGTAGAAGCTCATGGTGGCTATGTAATCGATGATGTTGACGGAGGATTTGACGAATTCACATTTGTTAGGTGACGATATGAAGCGAACGAGGATCTCTAATGTAAACCACGCGTTACACACACATTCTATATAGAAGAACGCCACGTGAGCGTTCGTTTGCACTTTGTCTAAGGCCCAACCCTGACTTTGGTTAGCGGTCGTCACTGTATAGTTTCTAATCACTGGCACTCTCATGTCCGGGTGAGTTTTTAGACAGAACGATATTATTGATACGCAAATGAAGAACACTGATATCACGCCGATAATCTGAAAGTAAAAACGCTAGTTAGATAAAATAATCACACGAAACAATATGGTTTAAAAAACAGCAAAACAGTTAACCCATACAATTCTTAAAATGGACATGATGATTTTTTTAAGAGAGTTCGAAATGCCTAGTACAGATTAAAACAGCCCTCTCAAAACCATTTTCCCTACAGCGAAACATAAAAATGACTGCGTTTACATTCTCATGTAAAAATAATTAAAGTAAATACAGGGACTTTATTGTTGGAATTAAGGGTGCTTTTATTTACTAAAACACGAACGGTTAACGAGCCAAATGATAGTATTTATTCAGACTGGAGTTTTTTTCGTAAATGTTAAAAAGGTTGTTTGAAGGGAAAAGAGCTGAAGGTGGTGTAGGTACGGTAAAAGCTTGTAGCTGGTAATGAGATATGTTAATGACAGCACGTTCCGGAGTTCGTGATTTTGTGAAAATAAGTTGGTTTAGTTTTGTATTGGGTCAAGGTGAACAAATTAACGGAAAAATATTCTGATTTAAGTTACGCGGCATTGTTTAGGACAAGCATTGTTTAAGAATATTATGTCGGATATATGTCAAAAAGAAATACTTAAAAATAAAATATGACTGTGACAGACTGTGACATGTTTTCGTACACCTATTGACGACTAACATAAAATTCGTATCATTGCAAAACTACGGTAAGGGAAATTGTACTCTAAAACAGACAGCATAAAATCTGTTCACCAAAAACTTCCCGATAAATATTAATTGCTTCAATTCATTTCATTTAATTCTCATTCCGTCAACCTGATAGATTGTTCTATCTATACTAATATATAAACCTGAAGAGTTTGTTTGTTTGTTTGAACGCGCTAATCTCAGGAACTACTGGTCCAAATTGAAAAAATCTTTTTGTGTTGAGTAGACAATTAATCGAGGAAGGCTTTAGGGTATAAACCATCACGCTGCGACTAATAGGAGCGAAGATACAATGGAAAATGTGAAAAAAAACAGGACGGGTATAAATCATAACTTACATCTTCTTCTACCCACGGGAACGAAGTCGCGGGCAACAGCTAGTTAAATATAAATTGACAGACCCATCTATAATGATTATTAATAATGAAACGCGGAACATCGATATCTTAACATCGATCAACATCAGAACCATTCTGCTGAATTATAAGCACTTTTATTTCCATTAAAATTAAATATTTTTTCAACGTAAACTTGCCTTGGTTGGTTTTGTCGCAACCCTATAGGGTCTACATTAGAATATTTAGTCTAGCATAAATTTGCATTCAAACACACCGCTGGAAGGAAACTCGGTGGATTGTTGCACAATATTTTACACTTGATTAATTCAAAAGATTACATTTTGATTCATTCTAGAATTCCAAGTGGCACTTTCACTTCAAAGAGTCGATAAAATACAGAATTTGTATAGCTATTTGCAGAGATTTTTAAATCTAAATTTGGTTTTTGTGTCACTTTCATGAAATTTGATGCTCGAAAATAGCTGCAGGACGGCTTGGCTATCGCGGTAGTTTGTGAATATCGGTTGTTTCTAGTAAAGGGTAAAAGCCCTCATGGGTTTAACCGATCGGATCGATAGGAATACCCAATTCTGGATGTCCAAAATCTCAAAAAAGAAAACGTCTTAGGGATGATAACATTTAACAGTGTAAGAGTAATCGGGTAAGATAATTGGTACCTTAGCAGCGTTAGAACTGTAAGGTTCGTCGAACAGCGACCACATCTGCGGCTTGAGGTGCTGCCACCACGACACCGTCCCCTTCATGTAGTCTTCTTCGAAGCCGAATTTGCGGGCCACCTCCTCATCCGTCGGCTTCTCCGTGTCGAGGTCCAGACGGTCCAGGACTGCTAGAGTTTCTTGGGTGTCCCGATGCTGAAGGAAAAATATCATTTATAATTCATGACACGTGACTTGGTGACCTACCGCCACATTTAAGTATCGTTGTTGCAGTTGCGGAAAACACAGCGTATAGCGTATAGCTTATAGTCTCTTTCTCAAAACACAAATAATATAACTAACGGCCGTGGTGTGAAACCCCTGGAAGCTTAATGTATCATGCCTTAGAACCATTTAATACCAAGAACTATTCTTGCATCTAGAATTGGAATAAACTGATACAAATCATGGTACACACATCATTTACAAGTTTCCAATTTGTACCCAAAAGAAAGGCACTACGCGCTGTTAAACAAAAACAAATTTCAACAAAACACGAACAATCCGATTTTAATTTCGCATCTATGTTGAAAGCAATTAATCGGACAAAGGTTTCCATTCCGCATGATATAAAATGTGAGGGTAGAACCGCAAAAACATTTCGTATCGTGCCATTGGTCGAAAATTATAGGAAAATATCGGACCCACAATCAATGAAGCTGAATTTTCCATTTCGAATGGGAATGAAATTGGAATATTTTATTTTCTGTTTCCGATAAAGTTGAAACCGGTGATGCATCGGTCTTGCCTGACTTGTATTATTGGAAAAGAGGTTTTAATGAAAACCATTTATTTGTGACATTAAGTTGTTAAATTCCACTCGACAAGTTTATTTCATTATTCCGAAATTTCCATTATTTCAAAGATTGATTAATTTACTTTTTACTGAGAAACAGAATTGACACATTTTCGATTTTAAATTTTTATAAAATTTTTGTTATCCTACAAAATATTTTAGCTCGTTTTATTCTTGTATAATTAGTGACAAATCTATTCTTTGATATGTATTTGTGACAACGTGTTAAGAAAATATCATATACAAAAAATATTCTGCATCAATCTTCTCTCAAGCCATTAATTACCAAAGAACAAAAGCTGCCTTAGGTATTTATCCTGTTACGGTCGTTACAATACAGAACACAGTGTTGATCATTTATCTGATAACCTTCCTCGAAGCATTGCTGCAATCGAACCCATGTCAATTCCCCAATAATACTATTCATTGTGTATGGACATTGGACAAGGGGCGTGAATACATATTATTGCGAATACAATACCGCAATCATTGTAGGACCTCGGAATACTTTCATACGGGACAGGGAATGTAATTGGAATATTTTACTCTGCCTTATTTTCTTTTGTTTTTATTATAGTTGTTTATGCAAGCGTCCCTGTTCTGATTTGTAATACGAGTACTCTACGTGAATATACACATGACGATCTGTCTGTTCAACGTTTTCGTACACAGGGTGATGAATGCATATTTTTAAATGGTTATCCGCATTTAAAAATTCATAACAAGCTTGCAACTCTATTGAATAAAAAAACACCCTTTAACAAACCTTGCAACCCGATAAAACGTAATCTTTTTACAGACAGTCGTGCTTACGACCACAGAAACGAGACAGCAAAAAAGGAAGTACGTGGAAATCCAATTTCGCATTCGCAAAAAAATGTTCGTACAAAGTTATAAACGCTTGCCCCGAGCATCCTCCGTGTTTGAACGTGCTCAAACAACGTTGCAGCGAAGTTACGTCCTTCGGCTCAGCCATTCCCAGCACAGCCGCAAGCATTGAACGACGTGGAAAACTGCAAAGTGCCACTCAAATCATTTCATTCAGTATGTTGCTACCCAACGAAATTGCAGGCGTGTCTGCATCTGACAGATATATCTCCCGATCTGTTGTTTTAACGTTCACTCGGCTGTATTGATTTCCTCTAATTCTGACTAACTCAGTTCAACGAATTTTCAGTCCTGATTTTTTGAACTGCATTTCATGGCTTTTGATGCGTTAATGGAAAATGTCGATTCAAGATTCCGACAAGTTCCTGGATTTAATCTAGAACTTCTTTAATTAAAAACTCATTTAAAAACTAATTACTTTGCATGTTATCGACGGATAATCTGGAATCTTTTTAAACTTGTTCTTTTTTATTTGACCTGTCTTTAATCAGGAGTATTAAACTAGTTTCCTAGTTAATAACGAGTAAGCTCGTAGCAGGTTTTTGGTGTTATTCCTGCAAGTAAGTTGTCCACAAAACTAATATTTGTATGATAGTTGGTAACAAGATCAACATTAGTTTCAGAACCCATTTCCAACGGTTCACGTCCGAATGACATGCTAACATATTCGTCACGTACACTGCATTGCACAATAAACTGCACACTCGGAATACTGAGCTTGTAATATGTTGTGTATCTGCACCGCAGTGTAAAATGTTATAGTAATGGCTCCGAGTGGAAAGTTTTGTTTAGAATTCTTAGTGCTATCGTTTATATGGTGATGTGGAAACATTTGTGACGGGCACTACTGTTGGAGGGTTTTATTTCAGAAATTTTCTTCCTGCACAGATTTTTACATTTAAATATTATTTCAGAAAGAAATATCTAGAATGGTTGAGAAATCGTCGTTGCACGAGAAGATTTCACAAAAAATCTGTGACTTAAAATAATGTTTAAATAAACAGAATTTTACTGAAAATAATCTACACAATTAATCCTAGCCGAAGAAAATGGTTCTAAAATAGGCTTGTATTTCTTGTAACTAACCCATAATAGAGATTAACTGATTGACGGTTTCTTGCTAGAATTAGGTAATTTGGGCAAAAAGTAACTTAACTCCGTCCGCCTCGTTAAAGGCTTGTCATCTTTTTTACTGCGAATAGCGGCGGCTATCGAAACTAAAGTATTTTATTAGGTTTTTCATCCTATGAAAAGTTTAGGTTAGTAATTTTTTTTTTACTTCATTTTGTGATGAAGACATTAGATACCACAGTATTTATTATTTTACCAATCATCTTGATTTATTAGTAAACGGTGTCCATCCTACTACTGCAGATTGTACTTGTATGATTAAAATAAATTATACATATATTTTTGTGTCTCAAGAAGACTATTATTACAGACTGAAAATTGAATCTTACAACTATTCACATAAAGTTTTAAGTTAACTGCCACCCAGCATGTTCAAAACTTTAAACTTTTCCAAAAAGCCATTTGTTATAGTTTAGAAGGACTACGTATCTGCGCAAACGAGGAAACTTTGGTTTTCTGAATAGAAAATCATCGGAAAAGAAATGCTTATACTTTCCACATAACTAGGAAGCGCAATGTCAGTGCCTTAGAAACACTTGCAATATATTTTTTCCTATGCAAAAATAATTGTACGAAAATTTGAACTATTCTGGTTCCACTTACCAAGGGAAAAAATGGTTTATTTGAATTAAAAAAATATTGCCTGCGGTCAGCATATTCCACGGTAAACTACCGTTCGGGCGAAAAAAAAATCTATGAAACCTACATTCAAAAATGTTGTTAATTGTTTCTGTTTGTTGAAGGACCCGTTAACATTTATTTTTGGTACCTATATTTAAGATTTTTGAGCAATATTTTCAACAGCCTTAATATTTTCGTATATCTGATTTTTTGATGTACAATCGTCAAGAAAAATAATAATACGTTTTCACGATAAAAATGTACAATCGCTAGAACCAAACTTGTTTCTCCGCTCTCAAATGACGTATTTACAGAAGATATCTAGTTTAAAACTCTTCAAGAAGTCTCGATAAAATCTGGTTAGCATATTCATGAGTTATTAGCTTCACTGCATTGGATGCTGTCAGGAATTCTTAACATAGCTCCAACGTGGCTCAGTAACGGTTATGACTCCTGATTTACTAGCTGTGAAATCTTCCGTTTCATATGAATCATGTTTTAAAATGTTTGGTACTTTAAAATTGTTTTTATTATCAGCCGTTGGTTTGAGGCTTTAAATAATATTTTTTATTTTGACTCCTTGTTGTTGTGCTAAAACTAATGCTGTTTGGATCTACCTTAGTATTTTCGCGAGCTGTGCTCACGAATTTATCCGCGTGGCTATGAACATATGTTTGGTTTTTTTTTAAATTGAATGTGTAGTTTTAGAGTGTAAGCATTTTCTATTCATTTCTATTACATGCTCATTAAATTTCTGCTCCGTTTTTTGTTGTTTATTATCAAAGAGAAAGCCTTTCGTAATAAATGGGCTATTTAACACTGAAATATATATTTCAGATTAGACCAGTAGTTTTTGTGCTTTATAATCTTAATCTATAGATATAATACTAATTATAGAGTTAATTTATTTCTCCGTTTCAATTTGTACTACGATATAATGTATACATTTACATACAAAAATACGTGCAAATAGGTGAATACTTCGAACAACTGAGCAACAGAAAATCTTATTCCTGCTTCATTTCTTCTTAAATTAGTAGTAGTTGTTAGTCATAAGATCTTTAGAAAACTTGGTCAGACTGAGTTAGTGTTTGCAATTGGAACTTAAAAGCAGTGAGGCTACTACTGTCTACTGGAAGTTATCAAACAATCACGTTGGACTCAGAATTATCTTTTGAGGTCTTCGTATTTTCTTGTCGATGTGATTTCGCTTTTAACCACTTTTTTCGACCATTGTAAGCTATATCATTGTCATTTGTATTTTTATCAACAGCATCATCACCGTCATCATAAAGCTCTGTCTAAAATCATTTCGAGGTCAACACAATGTCATTAACATCGTATTGTTATAATTACTTAGATACCTCATTCGGATTCATAACTTTATTGTTTATTTAATACTTGTTTACTTACGAGTATTTATCGCGATAGCCTATCAGTCCAACTGGCAACCCCGCCGCGTCAGCTCATGATTAAGGACTCCGGCTGGGTCCCGAACTATTCGGGTAATCCCGATAAATACTCGTGACCATTAACCATTACTAAATAAATAATCTATACTAATATATAAAGCTGAAGAGTTTGTTTGTTTGTTTGAACGCGCTAATCTCAGGAACTACTGGTCCAAATTGAAAAAAATATTTTTGTGTTGAATAAACCATTAATCGAGGAAGGCTTTAGGCTATAAACGATCACGCTGCGACTAATAGGAGCGAAGATACAATGGAAAATGTGGAAAACACGGCGGGTATAAATCAAAACTCATATCTTCTACCCACGGGGACGAAGTCGCGGGCAACAGCTAGTTCATTATAATTTAATGATGACTTAATTCAAATAACGCATTTAAATTCTAAACCATAATCCATTTTCTTCAATTAAAGAACACCGTGTCTCTATTTCTACCCTAGTACGTACTTTACAGTCTACCTTGCATTTAGGTATACTGCCAAACAATATTGCTTGCAACGTTACACAAATAATTACATATTCCGTTGGTACGCTCGGCAGGTCATCGCTAGCTATTGTTTGTGATATTAATTAACACACGCATGACCTGTCTGCACATTATTAGTACATTCAGTCAATATTGGTATGTTTGCAAATACAAGATACTGATTAGTGAAGCTTGTATGGGCTGCTAGGAATTTGGCATTGTTATCAGAAGCACAAGTTGATCGATCGCAGGTTAAGCTACGCTTGACACGGTCGGTTATCAGATGGGTAACCGGTTTTCGAATACGAACCTAAAGTTTTGAATATTTTCTTCGTTTAATTCTTTCACGAAGCACAACAAATTGGAATTTGCGTATGACGTTTACTTACCTGTGTATACGTCATCCAACAGCAGGGCTCCACCTGGTTGGCGTCCAGCCCCCAGAACTCCAGCTCCTCCTCGAAGAGTGGCCCGCACACATCCGTAGGGTAGTGGAGCTTGCCGGTTCTGCACAGGGGATAAATATGGTTACGTAAATTGTCCTCCACTGATATTTTTATTTCCTTCACCAAAGATGAAATGCATTTTCTTTCTAATGCGATTTGAATTGATCCTATTCCGGTTAGAAGCCATACTGTTTTACAATTTGCCCGTATCATCTTTCACTATGATAAAATTTCATTCTTAAATCTGTATCAAAATGTATCATATATGATCATTTTCCAAAGAACAAGTTATTTTCCTTAACCAAACTAATTCATAACTCGTAACGGATATTCCATATTTACATTTCCAGCTATCAAATTCTCTACACATCTGCTAAAAACAACATGGCACCGGCCATCGAAGTTTCGCTTCCTATATCAACAAGCAAATAAATACAAACGAACGCGGGAAAAAACGGAGTTTTTCGTAACAGACAGTGAACATACGGATCGACAGGAAAAACATGATTCCACTAGCACAATTACGAAAGGGTATCCGATTTCCATACATTTCAATAACAAAAGGATTGTTAACGTAAGGGCTTACACATGTACCTTTGATCGCGGATGATAGATGAACATTTTTGTACCATTTAATTGGGCTGAGGACAAAGGGTAATCGCTACTCAGACATCTTTTTCTGACTTTTTTTCGGTAACGACGGATTTATGAAAGTTGAGAGTGGAAACGTTATGTCGATTGGGTGATTTATGGAACACGCGAAAATAACGGGCTTCAGAGAAATGTTTTTTGTCTAGCCGAAAAAATATGATGAATCTAAAAACGGGTTTTTATTGAAAACATTTTTTTTTTGTTTTGTTGTTATCATCGGGAAAGTTGTTTATTGTGTCTTCTATATTCTTATATTTCGTATTCTTAGAAGCTCTGTTTGGTTTTCTCTTACATGCTCAAAATGTAGATATATAAAAGCATAAAGCACTTTGCCTACAATGGGATCTGCCAGGTTTTCACCTGAAACGGTAGTGTCTGGAAATAAAATAACTAAAAGTCTATAAGTTTCGTTTCTTGACTTATACTACATTTTATATCATGTTGATATTCATTTTATTTAACAAGGTATTTTTTTATGGTTTAATATCTTTTATTCAATGATGAGACGACTTTTTCCCAATTTCGCTAAATATTGTACGGTAGATTTTTACAAATAATTTCAAATCAAGCAGAAGCACGACTTTTTTCTTAAAAAAAATATACCCCAATAAATAAATCCTGTGACTATTTCGGCAATGATAAATGTAGGGCTTTAGAAAAATCCAATAGAATCCTTCAAAAGATACATTTCAGAAACTTAATCTCAATTCTGAATTTCCATTGGCTTCTTGGTACATAATGTACGTATTCACACATTAAGCCGTCTATTTTTGTTATTTATTCCGTCTTTTACCGTAACGAGTTTCAGCAATAAATTCTCTTCCAAAACCACCCTTTTACACGATAAAATATTCCTGAAAGTATTCTTATGTATGTCGATTTGTTGTACTGGTGGAGCTAGAGTTTTGAGTGCAGGTTCGAGTTTCGTGCACCAATTATTTTCACGCTCTTATTCGCCTATGAGATGTCCGAAATGCACAACAACATTTTTTATTCTAGTAACCTATATCGGAAGGGGTTACTGACATCGGGAAAATTCGGCCAGGTTAAAATAGGATAGGGTGGGTTATATCAGCAGCAAGTGCTGGTATAAGGTCACCAGACAACGGATGCCGGCAGATGGATGTCACCAATTGTGTCAATTGGCCTAAGACGCGCTGCTGAGATGGTTTGAAAGCTACCGCGTTTCCTGCTTCCAGGTGGTGTAGGGCATGGTTTGAATGAGTTTGGGGAGGCGTTTGAAACGGTAGGCTAGGGCGAACATCCTTTTGAATGAAATCCAAATAGAATGGAAAGAGACATAGCCTTAAGCTATAGTGAAAAGGTTACTATATTATGTTACACTACTGTATGTTGATAAAAATATACAATTATCATTTATAGCCACAAAAAGTTAAAGAATAGGTAATACATCCGAAACAAACAAACTGAAAAATCCACAGAATGTAAAATAACATTATTTTGAAAAAGTCCTTAATATTAATATTTCATCATTCAATAACTAAATAACAAACTCAAAACATTATCATTAACTCGAATATCAAACATAACTTTGACCACGACATGAAATAGAGAAATGGATTTAAATTCAAAACTCTGCACTATTGTTAGTTTGAACTCCATTTCTGACAAGCTGTTAGATTGTTCGCTGGATGTAGAATCCATTTCCTACACTGTCCATATCAACGGAGAATGTTGCATATGTGACGATCAATGTATAGCGAACAATGTATAATTCTCGTGGGATCGCAAGTTTTAATAGGTTTTTGAACTTAGTTGTAACATTTCATTGAGTTCTATTTTGCAGACCTGGGTTTTAGGTTAGCGTTTATAAATTTGAATTACTAAATTAATTTTCGTGGATTAACTGAGTAATCGTTTTAACAGGTTTAAAATTGTATACCTATCTGTTGAATTGTTCATAGTATTTCGATATTTATAACTTTTGTTGATAAGTATTTTTATTTTATAAGTGTATATCATCCCAGATTCATTTTAACTTAGGTCAACCAAAATTACATCCATTTTAAGTGCCTCTGACGTAACACATTAAAATATTTAAAAGATAATGTTTGCTTAAGTATTTGACTTTTGCATAGCAACAAATTAGTACTCGAAAACTATTATTTTTAAAGCACAGCTTTCAAGACAGAGTAAATGAAATTGTTCAGCAATACATTTAAAAACTGTAACACACCATTCGTCACTGTTTTAAGAAACAAAATCTCTGTTCGTAAGTAACAGACGTCTGTCTATCAGACTGTCTGTTTACTCCGGCTGACTTTGAAATGGTATTTAGAATTTAAAGACATAATTCAGACTTGTTGTGCCTACATCTGTGAATTTGTTGATTGATTTACTGTCAGGGAGAATAGTGACATTAAGTTAAGTTAATGTGATACAAATTAAGTATGGTTTGGAATGTGGTAAAAAGGATAATATTGCCTATAGCTAAATTAGCAAGCTGATGACGATAATGGTGACAAGACGATGATGACATACGTTGCCTAAGTCGCGTACTCTACGTTTGATATATATGATGTGTAGGCTTTTGAATTGATATATCAGTAAAAAAAGCCAATGCTGATATTGTTCTTACATACTTAGATTATTTTATATTCGCATACGTCGAGTAATATATTCTACCTTACTGTGTATGTTTTTTGTCTTCGACAAATCCAACAATAAAAAAATCCTACAATTTTTGCAGAAAAAAGGCTAAAGGAGATTTAGATTTTCTTTCCTCTCAAATTAACAGCATAAGCAAATATCACCTAAACTCCTGAAGTCCATTCCTCTATAGCAGTCAACGTTTTTCACTTAACAATCATTTCAAGTGCTGAACTGAAATTAATTTTACTGATAAGCTCTAACTTCACAAAACTTGGAGTTTCAGATGATTTTGGGTCAAACCCTTTAGGTATGGTTCAGATTGATTAATGTTACTTTATGTTTTGTAGATATTGATTTATCGTCGACTATAGCATATGATTTAGTAACAAACTTACCGAAAAGCCTGACATTACTAACCAATTCTGAGAGGTAATTTTTACAAATAGCAAGATCACATTTTCAATTAAAATATATTCAGTTATATGGATTGGATTTGCGTGTTTTTATTAAAATTTCAGTGTGCCAGATTTTTTCTAAATTCGAAAATATCACGCAGAAAATTCCAGAACATAATTTTGTTCTTCGTTTACAACCGCTATGGCCACAGTCGCCTCTTTGTACAATGTGTTACAGAAAAATTCATATGTCGAGCCTTTAGAGGCGCCTCTTGGCTGTTGACCACAAACCCTCCCCAAATACTGCGGTTGACATCCCTTGCGGGTTTTTGGAAAATTTGGATCCCTCTAAGTTAAACCACAACCTACGTTTACCAAAAACTATTGAAGAAATTCAGTCCATTTTTCGAGGTCACATTAGCACATATTTGAGGGAGATCCGAATATCTGAAAGGATTTAAGGGCCTACCTCGTTATGTTAGCTTAAATATCTTTGCAATATATCAAATCCCTGTTAAGTCATTTATCATTGTAATCTTTTTCCTTTGGTGAACAAATGTGTAGTCAGCAGAGTCGAGAGGATAATAAGCTACTTTTCTTTTTTAATTACTTTAGAATCATTTGTAATACTTTTATGATGCTGAATCGATATTCCATACAGAGCAATGAAAATGAATCTAGGAAATAAATGGTGACAAGTTTCTTAATCATAAGAAAAACTAAATTTCTAGGTTTCGCGTCTTAATTTATGCACACATGCAATGCCCAGGAGGTATCTGCAGTTGTGAACCTGAAATTGAAGCTAGAACGCAGAAACGACGCTCTTAGTTATGCGAGAACCAGAGTCATAAAATTTTATTGAGCCATAGAGACCTGCTATCAGAAAGATATTGGTAGACGACAATTATACGATGAATTGTAATGATAGGAAGCAGTTAGCTAGCAACAATAATATTGTAGTCCATAAGACACCTATTAAGGGGATACACATAGATATAGCTCCAAAGCTAGTAAATGAAATTGCAGAAACAAAAGACAAAATAGTAGATGGTATAATAATTATTACAGCTTATCCAAGTTTCAATTTAGAAGTTCCATCTGACTTTATAAGTAACGATGTCCATGAAAATCCAGAAGAAGAGATGAAAGCTGATAAAGTGTCCATTTAGGCACTTTCATTAGAATATAAAGTAGGTACCCAAACTTACTGCCATGAGAACTTGTTCTTAGCTATATTGAGATTTTAAGAGTCATGGACTCAAGTAGCTTCATCAAATAAAATATTGCTGAAATGATGAACAAAAATAACTGGTCAAGTGCGAGTAGGCCCGGCAACATTCAGGGTTTAGTAAAAAGTCTTTAAAAATTTATACGTTCAAAAAATGGTCGGCCCCCGTCTTTGCGTCTGTATTAACAATTTCTTAGTTTTAATTTTTGTTATTTGTTTTTATAGTCTAAACAGAGAGAGAGAAAAGTACACCATCTGTTAAAATTTCAACTGTAGGTACATACATCAAGTTTCATGAAATGTGGCCTGGTGCCAGATATTCGGACAGACAGCAGAGGTTTCGGAAAATAACGTCTCCTTCGATGAAGGAACCCAAAAAAATAAGACATAACGTTAGAAAATTAGGATCTAAAATTCAGATTGACCTAAAGAGCTTGCTTACCTAAAGAACTTAATGCTAAGTCTAGACTACATTACACAAAATGTCTGACATTTGTATTAAATCTCTTTTGTCTGAAAATGTCAATGTCGCTAAACGTTGTGGTGTATCGCATTTAGAAATCTCATGGCCTATTCACGACTAGAGGTGAACGATGTCGTATGATATCGATATTAAGTTTAATAATTACGATCTTATTATTCTTATTCTCTTGAATCGATTTAAATGAAACAATGGAAGAGCTTTGAGTTTACATGTTGGTAAAAATAATGGTAGATTAAAAAAGAGAAAAAACTCTTGTTTTTAATTGTCACTCCATTCAAATTTTATCGAAATCGGTCCAGCCCTTTTTATAATTGTAAATTGCCAATTAAAGTCATCGGGTTTGAAACTACCCTGAAAATGTTAGCCTGCTATCTTATCGGGACGACAAATAAACAAACATGCAAAGAAACAAAAAAAGTTAGTGTATAAAACGTGGGGAAAAAACTGCTTGATAGAAATTGATATAAAAAAAATTTACAGTGTTTTCGTTGTTTACCTACATTCTTATCTATTGATATTGCAGTCGAGATTTAATAACTATGATAAGCGATCTGGGCGATGTTATTAAAAGCTAAACGTGGTTAAAATTGTCCGATATTCGTGACCGATAAGTTCTTTGCATGACTAAAACCACTAATTTTAATACCATATTTTGATACTCGTATTCACTTTAAAAAGTACAAATAATACATATTTTTTTACTATTTTAATAGTAATACGGTACCTATATTCAGCCCAAGTTATAAATATACTTAGATATCGTTATTTTTATTTCATCGATAAAAATATTAAATCAAATTGTTCCCCTCTATGCTAAAACAAAAAATAAAATATAAAGCTTGTGGCAGTATTTTTGGTACGAAATAAGAATTTGAAAAGGACGTAATTTCCTCTTTAAGCTCCGTTTTGTTTTGTTTAATGCGGAATAAGGTTTATAATACATTTGTAACAAAACACCTATGTCAAAAGCGTGAAGGTTCCAAGGAAAGATTTGCGTAAAAATAAACTTAAAGGTAAAGAAAATACAACATCAGTTATTACAAGTTCTTTCTTTTTCACAAAGCTCTCCCTGTTCATGCCAATGGGAAGATCTTTCATAAAAGCTCATTATACAATTTAATAATAATGATCCTAATCAAATATTTATGGAAGCTATATATATTGGACGAATACACATTTTCCTTTAAATTATGAAATTTATATACCTACTTTATATATCAGGTAATCTGTCTTGGTTAGACAGATTACCTGATACTGTACTATACAATTAACCAATAGTTATACAAAAAGCGCCTCGCTCACTAAGCAACATTATCCTTGTGTTTCAAAAAATAAAGTCATTTGTAGAGGGACAACTACAATGCAATGAATCACACTTGCAAACGCTTTGCCCGGGGATCGTCGGCGGCAAATACTCGGCTGTCGTTTCACGTAGAGGACTA
The DNA here is from genome assembly GCF_003590095.1 of Trichoplusia ni. NCBI lineage: Eukaryota > Metazoa > Arthropoda > Insecta > Lepidoptera > Noctuidae > Trichoplusia > Trichoplusia ni. Next base: position 10,443,932 of record NC_039486.1, read on the forward strand.
ATTAATGATGTTCAAATAAAACAAGAGTAACTTCTGAATCCAAAAGGTAGAAAATGATTAAATAGGTTTGTATCAACCAAGATTGGATGACTGAAGATTTGCCAAGTTATTGAGTATAAGAGAAACTAAAACACCTGTGCATTGAGGGATCCAAATGAATAAACTAAAAGAAACATGCAACAAAAATGGGTTAGTGTCAACCGTTGCTTATCTTTTGACTTTGATTCATTTGGGTGACAAGGGTGGAAACCTGGGATTTAATAATACGGTTGCAATGTGAAATGACAAGTTCTCCGAACTTACCTGTAATAATTGAGAACCTGTGCGAAGACTCCAGGATGCCTATCGAAGAAGTACTCGTTGAGGACGGGGTCGTAGTTGGCGAGAGCCTCCGTGAGGCGGGAGAGCCGAGTGGCCGGGATCTTCTTCAGCGTCGCCTTGTACGTCTCGTGACGTATCCCCCCCACATTGAGGACAACGCGGTTTTCCGCGTCCATGTTGAGGAGATTCATTTCTGTATGATAAGAAACTGATTAGATTTCAGAAAAGTATGGTTGAGTTATACGACACAAGTTAGAGGTTGCATGGTACATTTCTTTAATGTTATTGTACACCTTACCTCTTTGTTGTGAGGATTATTCTTTTTATTTTGGAACCTCTGACTAGTATCATAGCAGTTGGTTAGATTGAAGCAGCCATTGTAAGTATATTTATTTCCTGAGATCTCCTTTGGTTTGAACCAAAAAAAAATCAAATGCAAAAGCATTTATGACGGCATCCACCTCACAAACAAGATCTTATATTAACTTATCTTACTTAAACTTTATATAACATAGTTAGTTTTGCATGCACCAAAAATTTTAATCGATTTTTATCAACATTGAGGAAGCTTAAAATAATATTATTTTGTTGAATGCGGACCGTAAGCTTCACAGACATTCCCAAAACATTTCAGACATTTTTTATTGTCTCTCAGGCAACCAGGCTGGCATAACGCTAGACAGTTCATTGACATGACAGGAGCTAGACATTGAAGCCAGCTACACGACAACATTAATATCAATACGATACATGACGTCATACATCAAGCCACAATATTCAATACTCCATTTTTCATTCATTGTTTGTAAGAACTTATACGCATTGTAGATCCTATTCGAAAAGCAGGTCAGTCAAGGAGAGGTTTATGATTATTTTACCATATCTATTAATATAGGCAGTATGTAACGTTTTTTATTTCAGTTGTTGTTAAAACATGTTAAAATAAGACGGAGTAGTGATAAAACATATTTTTTACTATCTTGTGACTTTCAAGGAAGTATATGAATAGAAATTGACTGAACTATTTTCGTATAAAATCTACAACGTGCCCTATTTCTTACTGTTACTTGGCACCCGATGTATCCACATTTTGATATCGATATATTTCCCTGAAAATAAGTAATGCGTCTCTAATTGCCCGATAATATTATGAATGGGAGAATAATATTTTTACTGAGATATAATCCGTATTATTTTTTGGCTTTCGTCCATAAGCAATTGTGTGGAAAAATCATTCGTCATATTTCTTTCTGTAAGAAAAACTCCGAGGAAATCTGTTTACGCAGTTGATGTCCCAATAATATTTCTATAAGGAAAAAATGTTTTGTGTTAGCTGCTTGGTTTTTTACTATATTAATTTAAGGGTGGGATGAAAATATGCTAACGACACTCAACGTTCGTTTTTTCTTTTCATGTTTGTCAAAGAAAGGATAGCGTTTAGCTTTGTTGAGATATAAGAGTGTTTTTGGTTTTAGGGTTGTCAAAATTTAAGAGCGATCCAATTTCTTTGTTCCAATTTTTTTTGGAATGCTCTAAGTATCTATGACGGTGTTATAAAAGAGTGTATACATACTGGCTACTTGTCAACTCTCTTCTGCTTCGCGGGACAGTTATGGGCTACGGCGACCGACTTTGTCCTCTCCTCGACATCACCTCTATATAATCGTCTTCTAGCCCGCTAAGTATTCTCGTTGGAGGCATCGCTGGGGGGAGAAATCCTGGGAACAAAGTAAAAACATAAGTTTTTTTGGTGTCCAGGAAATAAAAAAATTACAATATACCAAAATCAGCTATGGAATGACTTATTTCCTATGGAAGTTTGATATAATTTTTTTCTTTTTTATTCTTCTAGGCCAATCCTTTTAGTTGATTTAAAGAACTGTGAGAAATCGTAACACAACACTATACCATCTGGATGTAGAAGTAGAACACTAATCAGCAAATATTAATCGACAACATGTTTACTTAAAATTTTTGGGTCTCATATGTTTCAAATAATACTTTACTGACAAAATAAGTAAAGAATTTCATACACAGAAACTAGTGAATCAGTCAAACGTTTACAATATAGAAAGTAAGAGAACGTTTACTCAGAAACGCGTACATTGTGTATGTTCCTATAGCGTTTGAGGTTACTGCTGGCAATCCTTTTAGTATAATTACTTTCGTTTTTCGGTTCCCGCAAAAAAACGAGTTGATCCATTAAGCTGATAACAATAAGGATACAATCTACTTAACTTGCCACATAATATTAACATAGATTTATATTATAACATACTCGTATAATAGCATCACCGTCATTGATTGTCGTTTGTCTAGACAGGATTATAGGTAAATATTCTGATATTATAGATAGATATCTCTTTTTATTCATGGGATACTTCATAAGAAGGGACCCTGTCTTTTTTAAAGACGTTCATATAGGTTTACTAAGTAAGATTGTGAAGTAAAACATCGTAACAAGATACAACAAGAGGGTGTGTTTATTAGGTTTTAATAACCACACGAAAGAAAAATCCAAAATCATTTTTACCAAATCTAGGAATCAACAGTTCGATCGACAGACAAGTAGGTAGTAGTCTGGTGTGCTATGCGTCAAAATGTAAAAAATAGCAAATCGTAAAAGTTACCAAACCTTTGACCCTGAATCGACCCCGTTATACAGGTCGATTTTATTTCAGTATTGATTAAACGATGTGTTGAACTCCTTGTAGCTGTTTGTCTAAGTTTTTGTTATAGTTTCGACATGTCTATATTTGTGGTTAAAAAGCCAGAGTTAAGAATTTTTTTCAAGAAACTTATTTTTTCAACTCTGGGAATGTTAAATGACTGGTTGATTGATAAATTCCTGCACTGGGAATTCAAAAGTTGGAATGGAAAATTACGAGTAGTGGGTTTGTTGATTGACATTCGTTTTATATGGCTGTAAAAGGTGTTTTCTAGGACCCTCGATTATTACGGTAAATAAAAAAAGTAATATAATAATAGAAAATGTTTTTTTTTACGCAACACCGAAAAATTAATTAATGTTAAAAATATAAAATTTGTTTTTAACAATTAACAGTAATTGAATTATGGCAAAAGAGACAAATTTCAAGGCTCATTAGATACATGCACAAAGACATAATTACAAACTCCCAATTATTGTGCTCGATTTTGATCTCCCAAAATTCTTCGGAGTACATATAAATACCTAATTAATTATTTTAAATCACCTCGAAGAAAAACCAAGTCCAGATAAATTATCAACGATTAAATTAAGGAATTGGCTTTTATATGCCCCGACCCGGGAGGATTCTTAACACCCTCGTATTTTATTTAAAAAAAACACAAAAGGTCCCGGTTTTTATACCCTGGGACAGTTTGATTAAGTAAGTTTTACAAGTGGGTTGGTCCCGACGACCCGAAGATTAGGCGCCGATAGGGTTAACGTTTTCAATTATAACTTGCTTAATCGTTCAGTTACGAAGTTCTGATTGTGTTTTTTATTTAGTTAAGCTAAGGGTTAGGTGGACGTGTACTGTTTTTTTCATGGATACCTGAGAAAAGTTACGTGAAATCCATGAGTTCTTGATAAATTACATACAAACATATTACGAAATATTGATATTTTGAGAGTTGCTTTTTGAGTCAACAGATTCATGCCAAAATTTCACACTCTTTATAAACTTCCAAAATTACCCAAACAATCGAATTTTGTATCCTAAAGGTTAGCCGACAAATCAATCCACGATCTCTCTACCACCGACAAATTCCCAAACCCCATCATCCTGTATCACTCCACTTAACTCCCACAACAGGCTTCCAAAGAAGAACTCACTCAATTCTCCGATACTAAACGTCACATAATGAGCTCCCTTTTAATAAACTCCACTACGTAAGCTAACAAAAAAAGTAATTTTCTCGGCCGCTTTAGATGGCAACGAACTGGGAGCGAAACTGTCGTGGTTCAATACTCTCTGAGGATTCTTGTGTATGCTGACCTGAATTTTCGTCTCCGTATTTTCGCTTACAGAAAAATATAAACGTTTCTTTATATTATGTTGTCACGGCTGTTTGACTTCAGAAATGTTGCATGTAGGTATGTTTTGCTCGAGATTTCACTTTTGATTTTTATATTTAACATTTGAAACATTTTTAGAAGACAGACATTGAAGTTCAAACTTAAATTTTTGTACAGTGTTGAAGGTAAGCATAACAGAATCTCAGAGCAGAACACAGCATTTTAATAGTCATAAGCTTTATTAGAACCAACAAAATCGTTTCATCCAGTATGACATTCTGAGGTAACAAACGTAAAGAAGCTAAATACAGTCTGATTGAGGACCTCGTACTTTTTGAAGTCGGTTGATAGGGAAAGTTTGCTTGTATTCACGTATTATCTGTGTATATTAAATACTGCACTTTTTACTACCCTTACCGGTGTCTCACTTTCAAAATGGCCACAGACGTGCTTGGAAAACTCGTAGTAACTATGCTGACCCCTCAAAATTTCCTTTGCACCATCACTTGCAACCCTAATTAGAGCCTCCAACCTTCGTCAACAACGAAACATCTATCGAACAATACAGGATATAATATCTAAAGGCGCCACAAATACACAAACTAATCTAACATTCTCGAACTTCGCAAAATTATCTTAAACAAATATTAGTCCCGAAACTTACTGAGCTATCTAACCCAAATTAGTCAAAAGGACAAAATATTGGCGATATTGATTGATAGTAGCAAGTTTACTCCAATAAATTGTGAATTAGGAGATCGTTAATCATGGCTACTGAAAGGCTATTGTGAGCTTTTGTCAGTACAAAAACTGTGTAATTTTGGGGTCAAATGTCGTCTGTAGCGAGAATTGAGCGATGACTTGTTATAACTTGAATTATGTTTTTAGTCTTGTACAATTCAATAGCCTTATTATTTATCTTCCATTTTAATAGCAACTGATAGGTATTTCATCTGCTTTTAGCGGAAATTAGAGTAATGACATATAGTGTTGATTATTATCCATCTGAGAGATTGGCATATAAAGATATGATCAGATTCTGCAATAAAAACATTGTAAATTTATCTTAAAACATGCTACAAACATTAAACCTTGAAACTAACCTGATTTTAAACAAAAAGTGTTGCAGAATAAAGTTCGTATTAGCTAAAATTCTTCTTCTCCGTGAATAATTAAACGTTGGCGAGTAATTGTTGTAATAAATATAATTCTATCCTCCCGAAACGTTAGGCTTATTTACAAGCGGTATAAAATATGCTTCACCCCATTTTATCCCTATTATAATGTTCATCCTTTGTAAAAGTTTTGTTGTATTTTACTAAGAATTCGCTGTATTTTTTTCGCCCTTAAGATATACGATGCTCGTCCTTTCTTTTGCAAATTACCTCCCAGAAACATTTTGCTTGATCAATAATTATGTGGGACTAAGATCCGTAGAAACGTATCTTGAGAGTGTATTTTGAACACATATCTCCATCCAGATCGATCTCCTGCTTGTATATTCAGTACATTTATATTTTCTCCAGCAAATACTATGTCTGTGGCTTATACTTCCTGTCCTCACAATACAGGCACTTAACCAACTTTTACGATGCCCTCGAGAGGAGCTCCGAACAAATTTTGTTACCAAGTATAAGGTGGAATTAACTCGGTTGGTGAAACGGAGACTTGTTTTGTCCCTTTTATTCTTTGGCCATTGTAGCTGCAGAGGAAAAGAGAAAGTATATATTTTGTTGTTGGTTGCGTTTTCTCTTTAGTAAACACTGCGGAAATGTAACTAGACATAAATCTCCGCTGATTAAATTATAATGATTAACTAGTAGGCCCATATTTTCTCTCAATTATATTAGATTCACGTTTTATAAAGTACAAATACACGTCTGCACTCCTATTTTAACTGAATTGAAATTACAGCATAATGTAGCAAGTGGAAATCAAAAGCAGTCACAATTTTCAATTGCAAGATGGGGTTCTGCAGGTAACGGGAGCCAAGGGAGAAATATTAATATTTTTCTTTTTGGGATACGACCCCTTGTGACACGATGTACTCGCCAGGTGCTTTGGAGTTGTCCTGATCTAATTTCACTAATATTGTAACAGAAGATTTTTGGGTTTTCAATTTTGGATTTGCTGAGTAACGAAGTTGAAAAAACATGTTGTTGTATTTGTTGGGCGATTTGAAACGGAAACAGAACACTTTTATTTAAATCTATTGTACTTTGCTAAATCTCGACTATAATACATTGTTAATATTTTGCGAATTTGTTCATTTCTCCTGAGTCTCACCGTAGAAACGTATCTTGAGAGTGTATTTTGAACACATATCTCCATCCAGATCGATCTCCTGCTTGTATATTCAGTACATTTATATTTTCTCCAGCAAATACTATGTCTGTGGCTTATACTTCCTGTCCTCACAATACAGGCACTTAACCAACTTTTACGATGCCCTCGAGAGGAGCTCCGAACAAATTTTGTTACCAAGTATAAGGTGGAATTAACTCGGTTGGTGAAACGGAGACTTGTTTTGTCCCTTTTATTCTTTGGCCATTGTAGCTGCAGAGGAAAAGAGAAAGTATATATTTTGTTGTTGGTTGCGTTTTCTCTTTAGTAAACACTGCGGAAATGTAACTAGACATAAATCTCCGCTGATTAAATTATAATGATTAACTAGTAGGCCCATATTTTCTCTCAATTATATTAGATTCACGTTTTATAAAGTACAAATACACGTCTGCACTCCTATTTAACTGAATTGAAATTACAGCATAATGTAGCAAGTGGAAATCAAAAGCAGTCACAATTTTCAATTGCAAGATGGGGTTCTGCAGGTAACGGGAGCCAAGGGAGAAATATTAATATTTTTCTTTTTGGGATACGACCCCTTGTGACACGATGTACTCGCCAGGTGCTTTGGAGTTGTCCTGATCTAATTTCACTAATATTGTAACAGAAGATTTTTGGGTTTTCAATTTTGGATTTGCTGAGTAACGAAGTTGAAAAAACATGTTGTTGTATTTGTTGGGCGATTTGAAACGGAAACAGAACACTTTTATTTAAATCTATTGTACTTTAGCTAAATCTTCTGACTTATAATGACACTTGTCCTTCGTGGTCAACTCTACCTCCATATAAACCCATTGACGATAAACAAGACTTCGTATATTGTTAATATTTTGCGAATTTGTTCATTTCTCCTGAGTCTCATGGTTTTATTACCATTGAATTGAATAAATCGGTTAAATACGAGTCCGACTCACGATACTAAGGCGCTTCCACACATGTAAGGCGAAGGAAAAGAAAAACCAACGTGTCTAGCTGACACGGTTCATGCGAAAAACGGACAGACTGACTGCGGAGCTTCAGAAAATACAACAAAGAAAAACAAGAGTGCGTTGGCTTTAACAGGTTTTGTTGGTTCCTTTGAAACAGTATTACAAAATAACTTTACCTTATCTACCGACTCATCGGCATACAAAATAATCTTAGATTATCTTTGCACGCAACACATAATCAGTTATCATCAATTTTGTTTAACTTCCAGCTTTAAACTAGGTTAATTAAACCAGTTTTATTACTGATTGACACGGAAGAAGTTAAATCAACGATCTAAATACAATACGATTTCAATTTGAGTAAAACTTTTTGTAAATGTATTAAAAAATTATAATAACTAAACAAGCCCAGAAATCATAGATTTTAGCAAAATAGACATTCATAAACAAATTGATTCGGAAAAGTTTAGTTTAACGAGGTTTTAAGCAAATAAAAAACATAATCATATTATTGAAAAAGTCCAGAGAAGAGTCGGAAGTCAAAATATACAATTCGCTCTCAAATAACTTTCATTTAAAACATTTTAATTTAGCGTTAATAATCTTAGAATGTAAAACGGAAATAATTCAAGGAGTGTCTGTTTCATATTTCACGAGAAACATTTCACTCGGCTTTCAAACTAAATGGATTATAAAAATATTTAAGTACCTTTTTTAATCTGTTTACGAGTTCATCTTTGTCTAAAACTGGCTTAATTTAAGTATCCTTAAGTTTTACAGACAAAGACTTGGGTAATTGCTTTTTGAGAGGATAATATGTTTCCGTGTTTATTATACCTTTTTAATAGCTAATAATGTTGGATTAAATGTTACTCGTATTTGAATTGAGTGTACTCCTACAGTTAAATGAGCTTTAAAAATCAACTCTTGATTTTCGACATCATAAATGAGATTAATATGTTAACATACCTAATATACACCGTGATTTTTTAGTCGTCTTACAAAAGCAGCCCAGTTCTTGTATCCAATGACTAGAACACGTTCATGATAAATAGGTATTTATGAGATTTGAATAAATTTAAAATGCAATTTTTATTCAATATTATGATGCAATTCGTAATTTTTTAGAAACACAGCTTTATCGCGAGCGCGGTCCGAGCCTTGTAACAATAGTGATTTTTCTTCGTACTTATTATCTTAGTTGATGAAAAAAAAAAAATCGCGCCTAGGGGTATTTTACGTCGGATACATGAACTGGAGTCCTTTTGTAAGACGACTAAAAATCACCGTGTATAATAGATATATTGAATGTTACTCCCTTCGGTGTATGTTGCCTTGGCGGAAGTCAGTTGCCCTTATTCTAGAGGGTCGACTACCACGTCTTAAATAAATACTATTATCGCGTTGTTCATCTTTCGTCCCCTGGTCAAGACAGGTGACCATGGAAGTGATATTGAACTAAATAATTCAGAATAGAAGTCCTTACCTTCCTGTACGATGATTAAGTACTAAAATAAATGCTAAAAAACACAATAGAAGAACAGAACCAAGACTACATGTACAAAGACCATAACTCATAAGTAACATCCAAACATACTCACGTATCTATCGTGGCGTTGACCGCCGTTTTAGTGCCTACCCTCGCCGGGTCGCGGATTACTGAATCTGGAAGAAAGGAATAAGGTCAAGGTCGAGGTCATAAAGTATTTTAGTAACAATAAGATACGTGGAAGATAGTTGGTTCAGCTCGTTCTGAGTTGGTTGATCAAATTAGGGCTATCATTAGACGAATTTTATGGGATAGGTTAGTTATGAAATGATCAAAACTTTTTCGTTGAACTGTCGTACTTTTATTTTGCAGATGCTGGAATTAGTTATCTGTATTTATCTAGTCGACTTATTTAGACAAATCTATTGTTGGATACATTCATAAAATATCGTGGAGAAAAATAATAAAATGTATGATAAATAATGTGAAAACACATTATTTATCCATTATTCTTATTATTTTCTTATTCATAAATATTTCGATATGCGTATCAATCTTTTCCAACAAATGTTTACTCCATTTCCATTCAAACATAAAGATATCCCTTTAAATCCAAAATATCAGTTTACGAGGTTCCAAAATTCCAACCCTTTAACTGGGTAATGGACGCCGTAAGATTTGACAATAACCATCCGAAAAGGGTTCGTTAAATAAAGTAAGTAAACAATGAAAAACCTTGGACCTTTCATTTGTGTGGACTTTCATGATGGAAGTCCATTATGGACGGTGCAGTGTGTGCGAAAATGTTAAGCAGTTTCAAGGATGTGGGGTTGAAAACGGTTTGACGATGTGTATTTGAAGTTTAGAGAAGAGAGAGTGAAAGTCAATAAAAAAGTTGTAAAAAATGACGCATTTCAAATTTGAATGTAAAATTATGTCTGAAATAATGACGTATAAAAAAGGTAAAAGTGTTGTTGTAGTTGGAAATTTAAGCTAAGTAATGTGCAATGTTTTTGGAGATACATCTGCATTCCACTAATGAACGATCTGTACGAGCATCTCCAGCGAGGCATGTGTACTCAGAAATACAGTATCATTTTCAAACTACAGTCGATACGGAATATTTAAAGGAGGAGGGGCGAGCTGAATAAACTGGAGACGTCATTTCTAGACATTTTGGTCATGGTGACTACTTTAACATTAAGGGTGATGTCAGTATTTCGAAAAAATATTTGCTTAACAGTGCGGGTATCAAACTAAATTTAAATAAGTCATTATTTTAAATTCAAATTTATAAAAGTCTAACTATTATGATGCCGTAATATAACCTTAAAAAAGCACGTAATGGTCAATTTTTAAACCAACATCATCAACGACGAGAGGCTACCAAAAACCCAAGTAGTCCTTTCAACCAAAGACTCGTTTTCCTCATTTGAGTGCATAAGTAGTGTCAGCTAGCTCGGCAATTAGCCATGTGACCTAAAAATACAACCGTCTTCCGGCTCAATGACACTTGAAGTAACAATGCCAGTTTCCCTTCGCGGAATGCTGGTTAAGAGGGATGTCATAGTAAGTAGCTTGGATCTTGAACTGATTATTTTACTTGAGAATTTGTAAGAATATCTTGGTGGAGAAAATGAAAACGGGTGAGTTTTCCTTGCTGAGAACTGCGGGAAATACGAATACGTTAAATGAAAAGATTTTTTGGGGTACTGGTTCTTTTATTTTCCTGAAAATTACTTGGCTTACTTATTTTTTTTTATGCAATATGTAACAAGTTGCTTAATCATTAACACTATTTTAGCCTGTTTTAGATCTCACTGCTGGGCAAAGGCCTTCCAGACTGCATCCGCGCGACATGACTAGTATAGTAACACAGATTTTCAAGCAAATTTAACGTTAACACTTTAATACTTCATACAATTCACTTGTTCCTCTTCCAGAATACATTTCTAAAGCAAAACCCTCAGATAAAGTTTATAATCCTCGATTTCATATCACGTCAAGTTATAATTCTTTCAGCATTCAATTACTTTTCGCACCGTCGCACAAATCTTTTGAGTAAATTAGATTCATTTCAATGGATTCATCTTATCAAAGACATACCAATATATTGTCGATGGCTATAAAAGACGGGGGTGAGAATTTTGTAAATTGTGAGCTTTGACAGTATCTTATGATTATAATAATAATATGGAAAATGTAAAGGATCAAAATTTAGTTCAATTACATTAAACCTGTATTATATAACATTATGCTTGGGACAAAGATTAATGCTCATCTTGACCCTTATTTCTTCAAAGGCAAATACCTACTTTTTTACTGCTTGTGGTCATTTTTAAAGTTTTTAATGTTGTATTCTTTCGTTATTGTTTTTCTGAGTAGAAAAATATAGATTCCTTAATAAAAACAGTGGTATATAAGACACTGGACCTCCAATATGAGTCTTAAAATGTTTATGAAATTTTTTCCTTGTGAACTTTTTTTACGTTTTATTACCATACACAGAGGCAATTCGGACTATGGACTACAAATACACAAAGGATCCGTATGTGACCGCGATTTGTTGAGACCTAAATTTTTTTCTGCCTTTCTTATTCATAATACAGCTTGACACAAATGTAAATTAATTTCTTTTAATATGTACGACACGTGTCTATCGAGCGAAAGTAATTCCCTTCACCTTCACCAACTTTCTGAGTGGGTTTGTTTATGGCGCCGTTGCCATGGCAACCGGTCACCACCAACTATGTTGTAGCCGGCTATGATTTTGTTATGCCATAGTTTTTCAAGGCTCGTTCTTAAAAAATGATATTCTAAAAAATTATTTTGTGTGATTCGGCTATATTTGCGTTTCTTATTTTAATGGAAAACCTCAAGTTAAGCCTGCATTAATTGTTGTTTGTTTTTATTTACAGTAACTGGGTGAATTTCCATTATTTTTTTTCAATCTAAAACAAGAATATATCATGCAAAATCGTACATCATGTACTAGGTTTCTTAATTTAATCAGACGTACACCCAAAGTTGTGTAGCTGTGACGTCACACTAATTAACTCTGCGCGCATATTCCGAACCCGCAGGACTTCGGCCCATGTGCAAGCGAGAAGCCGTTATATAATGTAGCATGCCATCTTGCTCACACAATACAACAGTCCTATTGTAATAGCTTAAAGTAACATTGATTACAAACTCCTTGAGACTTAGTTAGAACTCAATGAATATTCTGTTTGTGTTATTGTTTACTGGTGTTTAGTTGTCTATTTAACTAATATTGAAGATAAAGAAAGGGAATTCGAAGTTGGCTTTACTAATACAGATTAAGAATTTGAAACAATAGATAGCGTTAAAATAATAGATTTTAGAACGTTTCGAAAAATCTGGTTTTATCTGTTTCTTGGGACAAATGAAATGTAATGAAATATTTTATTCGGCAAATAGGATAAATGCTTATCATTTTACACGTCAAATTATTGTGTTTGCTGGCTTATCTCAAACTTAAATGAGAACAATGTGCCGCCGATATACATATTGATGCAATGCTGACCCAGATTTCAATACAGAATAAAAAATCTTTATACATGTAAAAAAATTCTGGTAGTCTAAAAAAAATAACCTATTTGTGCTACTAAAGAACAAACCGATAATTGATAATACTATAAAATGCCTTTTCAGTAAGTCATATTTTTCATTGTGGCAAGAATTTTCATTCATTGAATAGTTAATGCGGTAATTGTCGACTGCTGGGACAGTGCGGCTTAGACCTGTCAAAGTGAAGTCCAACATTTTGCGGTGATAATGCAGGTGTCCGAACTTCAGAGACATTTTAATTTATGAAGGGGATTTAGTGTGATGAGATTTGATCCGGGAAATTGAATATTGAAATGGTTTGTTTATTTTTTTGTTGAAATATTTGAGTGGAGATGAAAGATACCTATAGTTTTTTTGTAGTTGAGCTAGCAAGATATTCAGTACGAAATAGATATTATAATTTGACTGCAGAGTTAGTCGAGTAGCTGAGGTCTCCAGGACAAACTAACTGAGCTCGACGTGTCGCGGCTTTCGATCTCCGTGTAGAACAAGCGTTTATGTGTTACGTGAAATCTTGTCCTGAGTCATGTGACTTGAATGTTTGTTAAACCCCGGCAATACAAGGATTTAATTCCTTACTGCAAGAGTAAAAAGAAATACTCTTAAGAGGTTATTTGAGAATTTGATCAAAAAAATAATAGTCATGAGTGATGGCTCTGACCAGGCCCATGAGTGTAATAAGGTATTAAATTGTTTACAAACCGTAAGCAGTTCATATATCTAGACAATAATGTAGCTTTTCTGAGACAATTTATTCGCTGTTACATCAGTTATTTGTCCAAACATTTACACGCGTTTAGTCCTTTCTATAAATTTTAGAACAATATTTTTCCACCAAAACCCTTTTATAAAAGATAGAGAGCGTGCAAATAGCAGAGGCTAACGGTCGCAAGTTCAGTGGCTTTCAACAAATATTAGTGAGCACACATGAGGCATCGCGGCGCGCTGTAAACGACATGCTTTTAGCCGGTGCACCAAACAGCCTGTCGCTAGCCCAATGGAAAATATTGAGAAAAGGAAAACATGTCAAGGAAGTGGAAAAATGACTGGAGTTAAGCACAGCTGTTTTCCAAATACGTGATGGCCTCATGATCGAGATGGGGTGCTATTGAAAATATGACGTCATTACTAAGTTTTGTGGCTTTAAGTAAAGAGTATGACACTAGAAAGAGTCTTATTCAAGGATTGTAACATGTGGGAGTGAAAACTATGTGTATCAATGCTCTAAACTACCCTATATGGGAGGAAGCCTGAGGCTAGCAGTGAGACATCTATAAGTATTGTGTATGGTATTATATAAATTTGTCCTTATTAATATTCCGTTACTAGTCATTTCATAGATTGACTAAAGGTTGGGCCTTTATATTTCGGTTACACATAATAAAATAACAAAAAAAAATATCAGAAACCCCGCTCACAATTCTTTTAAACTCTAATTTACATTTCCACAAATACTCATTTAAAAACAGTTACTCGAAACGGTGTCAGCAATTGCTGAAGATAACATTATGAAACTGTAAAAATGCAGTTTGCATAATACCTTGACCAATGATTAGCATAATTTAACATACTCACTAGTTCCAGACCCACAGTTGAGCCGTAAAGAGGATATTTGGCTTGTTTTCAAACATTTTTATGCAACTTTTCTGGCCAAAAGTTAATGCGGACTTCAAAATTCCGGGGATTTTTCGGCACTGCAGCTGAAACCTTCATATAGTTACCGTTAAAGTATACCGTGTATGTGCCAATTAGCATTATTTTTAAGGGGCGTTATAGTTTTAGAGTTTTGCATCGTACTGGGAGTTTTGCATGTGTTAAGAATGCATCAGATGTTTACATTCTGGTTAAAAAAAAGTACTCCACGCTTTTTATCAGTAAGTGTTTGGCTTAAAAATACATTTAAAACTAAAATTAAACAGTTTTCAAAAGAAGGTTTGATGTTATTTCAACCTTCTGGGTTCCAACACAATGCCCTATTAATAAACCATTTTGACAAAATACTGCATCGTAAATTCTTTAACACTTTGTTTTCTTTCAACACAGCACAGTTTAAAATGTCAAGTTTTACGACTGTTGTAATAAATATTGTTGAAGTATCTGAAGCGGAAAACATTTGTAGAAGTCAGTAATTTTATATAGCACAGTTAATAGTTAAAAGGAAAGGTCAGAATTGGAAATTTTATGCAGTGAACGATGACTTTTATGGGGTGTTGTATAAGATCATTATATCAGTTTAGTTTTTTGATATTTATCTCTTTATTCTTCTTATTTCTTATTTTAGGGTTTTGTACGCTATGGGTAAAAATGGAAGTCTTTTACTGATTATCCTCTGTCTGTCCATCTGTGTGTCAGGAAGCTGAATCATGAGATCATCGTATAGCTAAACAGTTGCAATATTCTCAATTAAGTACATATGTTGCCATCAAATGTATATATTACATACTAGTATTTCATAAGTCTATCCTCTCATCTTGACTTTTGCGGTACAAGTGAATTAAGTGTTTTTGAAAACCCGCTACAAAAACATGAACATTTAAGAGCTGAAAACTTTTTTAACCTACATCTCATAATAATTTAATAAATTACAATATCTAAAATCGATTTAATTATTTTTTTCAACCATTACTTTCCCACTGCAGGGCAAAGGCCTCCCTTAGATTCTTCTACTCTGTCCGGTCTATTGCTTTTGCCATCCACTATTTGTGGTACGCATCCATTTAAATTTTAATAATACTAATTATTCTAACCGCAAAATACTTTTCAAAATACTTCCTTAGTTGGCTGGCAGTCTGAAGGCAGACAGTTTTTCTTGTATCTGGCGCTCCGCCAAGAGTCGCTTTTCCGCTCAATCTCTTTCACTTTGTCCAGAATATAACGCGAAAACAAACAGACTTGACTTTGGAAACAGACATGTTACTAAAAGTAATTTAAATGGTTTTGTAAACGGAACATGATTACTGACGCAACACTGTCTGTCCATCTGTCACCAGTATCTTCTAAACCGTGATAATCAGATTGTTGAAATATTGACAGATGATGCATTTATGGTACTAATTTAATTAACGTACGGGATAAGGCAACAGTTTAGATGGTCATCAATTTGCTAGGTGACAAAATAAACTTGTGAGCAACCGTTCTCAAATATATTTTTCATCAAACCGATTTGTTTTCCTATTTTTACGTGATTCTCAGATTCGTGAGTCCGACTCGCACTTGATCAGTTATTTCTTTTCTAGTACTCAAATTTAGCATTTCTATTACTAAACAAAAGCTGTACCAAGCATTAACACTTTTATACTCTACTGACTTTTACAGTAATATTATTACTGAAGTTTAATAAACATCACTAGCAGTTAAGAAGGGTTCCAATCTTTCTTGAATTCGAACATATTATAAAATACAAAAAAAAATTAAAACAATAATAATCGCATGACTTACTCTAGTTAAAAATCTATAATCCTGCAACTATATATAACACGGTGTAACATGTACTCCCATCAGAAGACTTGGCAAACGTTCCTTATACTTTCAAGTGTGCAATCAGCTTTCATCACCGACTAAAATCTGCATAGTTATAATTAAAATACTAAAGTTTAATTACACAGTTCTTGGCCAACACCGATGTTTAGATTAGGAAACTTTGATTAACGCCCCTAATGTTTGATTAGAATGAATATTAAACGAAATAAAAGTGAAACTTACTCATTATCGAGAATTGCTTACTCAAAAACTTTCTTGTGTTAAGTTTGTATTTAATTATTACTCAATTTAATGTAGACTAAGTTTAAAGTTACTTCGCCGTTTTCAATTATTTATTTGTTACTGTAATAGGGAAAGGTTTTGAATAGGAAATTAAGTATAAATTTAACATAACGCGCTTGAAATAACTCGAGACTCAAATCCAAAAAAAATATTGGACGAAGAAATGACTGGATGGACTCATTAATACTTTAGTCGGAACGAACTGTTGCCAATCAAGCCCACCCATTTTAAATAGAAAATTATCCCACGGGAACAGACAATCGGGATACAAACTATAAAGTTTCGTCGAAATCGGTTCAGTAGTTTTTGCATGAAAGAGTAGCAAACTTCCACACGTAAAAACTTTTGTGTTTATTAGAAAGAAGAAAGATATTCCGAAACCTTCGTAAAAAAACCCCTTCAAATTTAAACATTTACTATGTACCACAATTATAATTGTGGTACATAGTTAATGCTCTAAACCAAAATATATACACAGACAGATCAGTTGACCATTACAGGTTGTTTGATTTCCTCTCAGTTAAATTTAATTAAGATTTACCCTTTGATGTGATGAGTCCATGGTTCACTGCCCATTTGCTTGTTTAACCCAAATCCAACCAAAGTGACCTTTAATTTTAAGAACGTTCTCGAAAATTTTAATCATCTTCTAAAAGTGTTCCTTTTTTGGCATTAGTGAGATGGATTCATAATCATTAATTTAATTACGGTTAACCCACGCCTATTTGTCAGGTTTACCGGACTGGTGACTGCGCTGCGTCAGCTCATGATTCAGGTGTACAGTTCGGTCCTAAACTAGTCATCCTAATAATTAGAAGTGATACGACAAAAATTGGAAATCATTAGAAGTTTTAGCAAAGATTGATGTAATCCTGCAGCGCAACAATTTTGGGATTTACTGAAAATAAGCCCAATAATAATATTTATGGTTGAAGTAAATTTAAATTAGTAAAATTTCTAGAAGTTGAAAGAATATAAAATAACAAACCTTTTATTTGACTTCAAAGCATAGTTTGAAGTTTCATGACTGTGTAGTTTTCATCATTAATCATTGTTAAGATTTTTGTTGAAAAAACAGTTGTTTTCTATAAATTCAAGCAGTTGTTTTCTGTTACATATTTTTATAGCTTTGACGATTCTCCTAATTCCCACTGAGGAAGTCCGACTCGAAAAAAATAAAGAAACTTTTATAATAAACCAACAGATTTCGCTGTAACTACTCACGTTCACATAACCTAACTAAAATTGAAACAGACAGGCAGATAAATAATCCTAAACCCTGTGGTTAGCCAAAATATGTGTATAACGTAAATAAAATTAATTAAAACGTTTGTTAATTTAGCAGTACACACATTTGTTTAGCCGAACATGTTTTGAATGTAGTCACGCAGCCCGCGTGCGGACATGTTGGATTTATTTATTGCGGTCGTTATGTGGACAGTGACCTAGGGCTCATCAGTTTCAACTAAATTCGTTTTACAATGTACTTAGTAGTACTAATGATAGATTGGCCGGTAAGAGAGAAGTTTTGTTAAATTTGTGATTGGGAACAATAAGAGATACAATAATAAGTGATGCTTAGATGGTCAGGCATATAGAAGAGGCTCTATCTGCAATGAGATATCAAGGAGTGAGGATAACACAGACACCCAGAACCCTTTTCAAACAAAGAGTTACGGAGAAAAATGTCAGATGATAACGTTATGAAATGAAATTGACTAATGTAAATATGTTTAATATTATGAAGTTATTACTACTTTTTTAATTACAGATATAGTCTTAATAAAGTACATGATATTGCATCAATTAGCTCTCCGCTTTAAGATGAAGAACTGATCAATCATGAAAGAGTAATTAGGATTTCAGGATCAATATAATATTAACTTGACGTGAATTGAGAACGCCTCATACCAAAAAATTCTGAGTCTTATTTATTTTGCTAATTTGATAAATCGAAGTCTGTATAAAAATAAGATTTTTAAATCTGATTCGAAGGACGCATAAAGTATTCATCGATCCACTTGTTTATATTTCGACTGCCACTCTGACTTCCAAACTGTATTTATGGAAGTCCAAAAATAATACTTTTCTCAAAGTATGATGGAAGAGCTTATTTATTTGCCGAAGTCTGAATGTTACGTTTTGAACGTAAAATAATATTATGAAGAAAATTTGGGGCCTCAATTTTAATATAAAGTCATGAAGGTTTTTCACTATATAGTACAAGAAGCGATGTAAAAAACATCGCTTCTTGTTTGCTTATGAAAACGAAAATTTAATACACATTCAGTTGCGGTTCATTGAGGATAGCTCGCTGAAACAATGGACTGAAGAATAAAAAAAAAGAGTCTAGTTTCGTTGGTACCAATCGTGTCATGGCAGGGCTTAACCGGGATATTAATCGTCGGTGCAAGACTGACTGACATGAGTTATATCCCGAAAAAATAGCCGTTACGGAACTCCAAAAACTCAATTGCAACTGCCCTGGATCTGACTGGACTCCTATATCGATATACATAAAAAAATCTGGTATCTATCATAAAGCACTTCAACTATTTCGAGTTACATGAGCAATGGACTGGTTTGCAGTTGAATTCCGAAATACCCACCTTAATCTATATTTGGAAGCTAAAGTTAGCAGTAAATTGATTCAAAATCAACTGTAAAACTAGGTGTACTTAAAATAAACGTTTACGATTCCGTGTCTCGAAATAGATCTGGTTATACCATTATTCCGAAGTACGGATTTGTTTTAAGTCTATATTACTGTAATCGTTACTAGAGGCTGAAAAGAACTCGTGGTTAAACTACAGTTGCACAATGTTAAGGTTTCTTAAAGACACTGTTCGCGACCTCTCTTGGGTTTGATCTCCTGTAATCAAGCATTTGTGTGATCTGCGAAAGTTTGTGCTGAATCTGGATGTCTTTGTGCATGTCACTGCAAACACAAACAAAAAAATCCTGTGTGAAATCCCTAATGACACGAGAATTCAATTCCTCTGTACTAAGTAACTACTCCCGCAGTATCTATACTAATATAAAAAGAGCAAGAGTTTGTTTGTTTGTTTGAACGCGCTAATCTCAAGAAGTACTGGTTCAAATTGAAAAATTATTTTTGTATTAAATACAACATTCATTGAGGAAGGTTTTAGGCTATATACCATCACGCTACAACTAATAGAAGCGAAGATACAATGGAAAATGTGGAAAAACAGGGAAGGTATAAATCATAATTTTAAATAACCACGCGGACAAAGTTGCGGGCATCAGCTAGTAAAATAAATATAAAAAAAAAACAAAATACGATATAAGCTCATAATAATCCATGAATAAAAAACCGTAACACTTGACGTCTAATCCACGTGTACACGTGTACAGTATGTTCACGTAACAATTTTACCTTGAAAAAGATAAGTGGGACCTGCCAGGTTGTTTTTATTTGAAAATATTCCAACATCGCGCTGTTTATAGACGATTATTTCTGACTATTGGATTGCACACATTACATTGAATCACTTGCTCTATAAGTGGTATTTATCAATTGCACTCAAGATAAATACGAGTTTTCGGGGCATTTCTGAAGAAACTTAATATTATGGTTATTAATTTGAATCGATTTCATATCTGCGACATAAGTTTCGAGCTATAGGAAATCCTGTGAAATACAGTGCACAATCATTAAGGGTAAGACTGAAATAACAGTAACCATAGTATTTATTTTATCATTTTATTTAAATCAGAATGTCAGAAGCTTGAAAAGTCTGACAACCAATTTAACCAAAGGGTATCGTGTTGCCCATGTAACTGGGTTGAGATGTCAGATAGGCAGTCGCTCCTTGTTAAACACTGGTACTCAGCTGAAACAGGTTAGACCAGAAGCCGACCCGAACATAGTTGGGATAAGGCTAGGCCAATGATGATTAAAATCCGTATATATAGTATCATTTTATATTTTTAATGTCATTTAGGCAACACTGAAAAATTACTAGAACCACCAACGAAAATATTGTATGTCAATTCTAATCGCAATCGCGCCGCCGTATCAGATCATGAGTAAAAATTCCGGTTGGGTCCGAAACCAGCCAGGCTAACACGAAAAATACAAGTTAGTCAACAGTAATTAAAAAAAATTAATATCTGTCACGAAAGTTATATTGAGTATATTAGCTGTTAAAAACAATATTTAAAATGTTGTTCTACTAATACAAATACTTAAGAATAAAACCACATGCTGCAGCCATTTGCATACAAAAGTACCAATATTAATATCCATGGTCAGTATTCACTCATCCCGGATATACATAAATACCAGAACATATGTATTAACGATTTGAAATAAACAACGTATCACTAACTCAGAATAGACTGGACTATGTAGTTAGTTTTATGACACCCACACGGTATATTTAGAAAACGCTTTGTTACTTATGGATAACTAGCTGTTGCACGCGGGTTTACCTGCCTGGCTGTCGGTGAAAGCTGAAAGAGCATGATCTTCTTTTTACAAAGTCGGATAAAAGTAGCTTTGGTGTATAATAAATAAATGCAGACAACATCACATACACTGTTCTGAACCCAAAATAAAGCACTTGTGTTATGGAATTCAGAAATAACGATGGTACCACAAACACCCAGACCCGAGACAATGTAGAAATGTGATTTTTTACATTGACCCGACCGGGGATCGAACCCGGGACCTCAGAGCTAGCGACGCTTTGAACCCGGTACGTACGCCACTCGACCACGGAGGTCGTCATAATGAGTGTATTAATTGAAGGTGTAAGCTACCTCCAAATTTCGGTGTGAACAAACAAGAAAAGTTTGGGTGTGAAGAGGTAATAATAAACAAACACCCATACACATGCGCTCACACAATTTCGCATGTTAGTGTGATAAAGATATGCTGTGTAAACAGTTTGTAGCTATAAAAAACAGCTTTTTAACGCCTATACCTTTCTGCACAAAATTCGTAACATACGTTTCGAAGATATTGCGTGCATAATTCATCACAGCTAATAGCCAGTTAAAGTCAACCGCGAAATATTGATGTTTGGTCGTTCCACGCCAATATAGCCAGTCGGAGTCATAACAAACAGTAATACGGTTATGACGGTGCATACATAGATTTGACGTCATACATTTCTTTCTTTCTTTCTTTCATTTAGAGTTATACTAGTAGGGTACTGTCATATCTGTCATGAATTCATGATCTCATCAATGAAGACTGCTATTCTCGGACAAAATTTCTGGCCAATCATATTTAATTGACATTGACTCTTAGAAGATGGTACAATTGGCATGTGTCTGAAAATAATTCCAGTAGCCCTTCAGTAGATTAGCGGGATTGTTCGAAAGTATTAACGCAAAGTAATCGTAATATACATTGATCACGCTTTATATAAAATCACCAAAAGTTATAAAAAAAACCTAGGGAAATTAATATAATGGACGCTACAAAATGAAATCTAAACTCTAAAAATCTGCCATCGAATTCAGTTCAACGAAAAACACGTGTATCTGCTCTATTTTGCGTACAGTGGACATACTAGACATGTTATTTACAAAACCGGTTAGAATTCGTACATTTTATTTTCCAAATAGCAGAATCAAAATCCAGTTTCAAAAATAAACTAGCTGTCCGAAAAGAAGAGAATACAATCCCAGCACAGCTGTTACTTTTTTAAATAAATCCAGTAATTTTGATGTATCTTTAGGCTGAGGCAGATTCCAGGAATTTTCGCCTTGTTTATTGTAACGAATAGAGTGTTTTAAATATTAAACTTCATCTCATTTGGTTGGTACTATTTGAGAGTGTGGCGTGATTTACGACCGGATAATGGTGTGGTTTACATGATATTTCGGTTTGTTTATATTTACAGCCATTTATGCGCCGTAATAAAATTAACCACTTGTATCCAGATAACCACGGCTGAAAATATTTATGGCATTTTTTTTTCTGGCAAAGGCAAAGTATGTACTACGTTTATTTTGGGGGCCACTGAAAAATACACATACAATATCATATGTATGTAGAGTAACTAGAAATAGTTTTACCTTAAGTTAGATATATGTACATAAGATTTAAGCAAACATTGTGAACAGGTACAGCAAAATTTATTTATATCCTTAAATATACTATTGCTACTTCCTACTCACTTACATGCATCTCATAATACTCAGTTGTAACATGAACAGTCTGCATAGTGCCTCTAATGGGGATTCATAAAAAAAGAAACTTTAGCTGTAAGTGAGAGAGAGCCATACACTATGTGCATCTGCATCCTACTTCCACAAAACCAATAATTCCGCATTAAGAGCTCAAAGTAATCGCGTAGATGTTGTTTTGAAAAGAAGCCAAGAGTGATAATGGGTATTCGTGTTGTATTTATCGAGACATAAATTGCTCTGAGCGAAGAGATAATGTATTACTTTGAAACTTATGCTTTATTAAGATTTAGAGTGAAGACATACATTCGTACTCCAAAAATAAGAGCAGTTTAAATTATTTTACACGCACATTTTTTTTGTGTTGGTACAGATTATACCAAATTTTCAACGTCAAAAATTTTCCACTAGCGATTGCTCAATGTACATGCGAGCTATATCTGTCTTACAAGGTAATATACTCATATAAATGGTATGAAAGGACAAAAGAAAAAAAAAATTCCGAACAAAAAAGTTCCAGTTCTTGTTCTGTCCTTCAAACATTGTGAGACACATCCTATTCTTTTATAAGTACTTATTTTACTTAACTGAACACTTAGTATGCTCGTCGTAGCAAGAATCCTCTTCCTCAAAGCGAGGCTAATTTTCTAAGGGATTTCCGTTCCCTTCTTTTAGCTATCCGTCGTACTAACGATAGGAGTAGGGTATGGGACGTGCTTCCTCTTTTACCTTTTTTCGGATCTCGAGAATTTGAAGTAAGTGGTAAGGATATCCTTTTTGGCAGAAATTTTTGAGTTGAGAAAAAGTCATATGTGGTATAAGTAAAATTGAGCGCTTTAAAGATATCGAAAGACATTTTTATGTTTTGGAAGACAAATCAAATGGAATTGGTATTATTGATGTAAAGAAAAATATGAAATACTTAGTTCGAATAACCTGAAAAGTCACCATAAAAATCTGATCACATTATTTCAGGTTTTATGCGAAGTAAACCTTTCAATACTCTCAAGATGTAACTTCAATTTACGTCAAACGTTCCCAATCCGCAAATAACGCCAGGCAATTGTCTTTGTGGTCACATTTCACGATGCAGACATTGGCTGCGATGCTCACCTCAAATCCTCTGATATGCAGATATCCCTTATCTGTGAACAAAAGAACATCGGGTTCAATATTACGTTATGGTGCTATTTTCTGAGCAAGCTTTCAAATATTTTCTGGTAGGAATTCAGTACGCAGTGTGGAATTTTTTGAAATAGCTTTTTGATTAAAAACGGAATATTAACCGGTCAAGCGTTAGTCCGACTCGCGAAATTGAGGGTTCCCTATAAATAGACTAAAGGAAACAAGGTTAAGTTTAAAAGGAAATGTTAACCCATTGATTTTATAACTGTACCAGGCGTTTCTTGGATTCGATTTTTATTTTTACAATTTTTTTTTCTAGCGGTAACTATTTATAAACAATGTGTTTATGTTTAAACTACCATTACATACCGTTTTATGAGATACAACCTGGAGATAGACTGACAGAAGGACAGCAGTCTTCGTGTTAGGGTTCCATAAAAAAAATTAAGAACTCGGGTTTTATAAATGCAACTCGATCCAAAACAATATAAGTAAAGATAAAAAATCGAAATTAGTAAAAACCTAAAATTCCTACCTAGTCCGAACTAAAACATTTCCAATTAAATCAAGTGTTTCACTTGGTTCCTCCACTAACACTTTCTTTGTATCACTTTATTCCCACACGATCATTTTCGTCTTTCTTTTACGTTACGTCACAGCTGCAACAAAGCGATCGACGTGCTACACAGACACTCCCACAGATAATGCGAACCTTTGTTGTTTCAACACAATAACCTCTATTGAAGTTATTATATCTACCATTATTCTTGTGTCTTCTCTAACGAAGTCTAGAACTGTGTTAAGATTGTTCTTAGTACTCTATTTTGAGAACGTATCGTTTTAAGATAGTGCTTTATTAATAACTTTATCACATTGTCATCTTTTCACTTTCAATAATATAAAATTTGCGCCCAAACACAGACTCATCAGACATTCATTTCTAAATCGAATCCATGACCTCTGGTATAGCAGTCACTGCCACTACATCAATAGGCCAGTTATTTTTTTTATTATTTTCTTGTGTAAATTCTTTTTATTCTAGTATTTTCCAAAACACTTCCTTTTACTTGACATATATTATTTTCTTTAGAAAATATAGGTTCATTTTCGAAATTAAATTTTACAAGCACAAATATCCATTCTTTGAGCAAATATTGAAGGAGCACAAAAGCTTTATTAATAAAACAAACCTATTTAAGAGTTTCCTCATCATTATTATTTAAACGCCATAATATGCTTTCAGCTGAAATTTGCTTGGGCCCAGTAACCTTTCTACGCAAGGGTTTTGTTTGCCTTTCATTCTCTTATAGAAATATTATGGATTCCTAATATCTTTCATTAAATTTTATACAAAATGGGTGTTTTTTTTTTCAATATTCCATTTGTTTGTCCAATAATTCTTTTTGCGTTGCAAATTACAGCGTATTGAGATCACAAATTAAATGCCCAGAAAAGGCATTTTGAATTGCTCTACAATATTTTCCCTGTTTATTCTCTTCATTCTTTCAATTAACCATGCCACGTCCGACCTCCTTAAGAGTATCCCTTGTCAGCACCCTTAAGACACCGCACCATTCAACATATTCTGTTATCCCAGTCGCAGTTGAAAAAACATTCTCGTTCCCCAATCGGGCGTATGTAATTGAGTCTAACGCATTCCCGATGCCCGTCACTCGAGACGTACCTGAACAAACATTTTTCACCCTGTCGGTTCGAACCTAAGGCTGGCACTTGATTGATGAGGGTTAGAACAGGTCACACGACGAATGTTGCTCTTTTCCCAATTATTACCGATGTCTAAAATCGTGATACTCAAACGAGACTGTTATTGGATGAAACGGAATCCAAAAATAGACTAAAGGATGATCCAGTTCGTTTCTCTTCGTAAGGAATTTCCTGGCAAAGACTGGATTTTTGACGTGGATTCATTGAGTTATGCCGAATGATTGACGTTTAACTTTACTTCGATTTCAAAACTATCTTTTCCACATTATCGATATTAGTATTCGAGATCAAATCAATCACAGTTCTCAGTTTAGTAAAGTATCTAGGCTGATTTTCATTAAAATGTCTTAAGGCCTAAATCGTAATCAGTCGTATCAATTCAATCCGGAAATGACTGGATTGGATTTGACATTGATGGAAGTATTTTTTTACTAATTGAATTAACAGTTACAAATTCGTAAAATAATTACCACAAGATTGAAAAGAACACACCAGAGGCTATATTTAGTGAGGTCTATTTCCAAAACAATGGTTAAAGAACGATCCAAAATGAACCAACGGGATCCTACAAAAATCAACAAGTACGTATATTGAGTTTATTTGGTCTCTCCCACTCTTGACCAGGGGATTTCAAGAAAGCTGTTTGAAAATGAGCCGTTTTCTTTAAAGATTTTCTCTCGTATTGAGGGTGGTCTCTTCGTGAGAATTTTTGATCTATTGGATCTGATGATTACTTCTATTGTTTTGTTAGATACGATTTACATTTACAGTTTGCCAGCGAGGAATTACGGATCGCATACGCAATCCTGTACTGCGCTCCCATACTCAAATCAGTGATAAAAGAAAAGCAGTAAGGTTGAAGTATGATTTGGCCGGCCATGTCTGCGGAATGCGTACTGACAGATGTGGATTCCCCAAAATCACAAAGACTTCGTGGTAGGCCCAAGCGACGGTCGCGTGATGAGCTCAACTCCCTCATGAAAGACTGGGAAGCACTTGCTTTGGATAGGAATAGACAGAAAGAAGAGAGGTAGGCTTCTTCCTAGCCGTGGGACAAATTGGGCTTTTATTCATTATAATAACATCCTAAACAACACAGTACAGCTGATAAGGATGGATTAGCATAAAGGCTACATATGTGACTGCGTAAAAGAAAGGTGGTGTCTTTGCAGAAATAACCGACCTTCAGGTGGGCAAAACCGCGAGCAACAGCTAGTTAAATATAAACCTTGAATATTACAAACTTACATTTCGACCGCAGGATCAATACAATTTCACCGACATTAAAATAATAGCATAGTATAAAACCCATTAAGCTATTAACCTTACATCAGAATATAAAATTACGAACATTATTGTAAATTACATGCCCTCAAATTAAAGGAACGACTTGGTTTATTGTAGACCAATCTTACTAGTCTTATTGAATCAAGCTAAAATAGTTTCTGCATAATCTCAAATAGGGTTGAATTTTATTAACATTTTAATTATATCATTTGCGTAAATACGATTACATAGTATGATTGCTCAATAATTTGTTTTTTTCTTTGATTTTATTATTTCTTACTAATGCCAAGTACTTAGTTCAATTTTGCATACTAGATTGTAATTTCTATGTACAACTGAATTTAAAAAAAAATATTACGAGTATTGTCATTAATGGTTTTACTTGACCTTAACCCGAATGACCTCTCAGCGTATTTCTTGTGAAGTCATTCAGATAAAAGATCTGGAATGTCCTTAAATGTATTGACACTCAAATATTTATAGCCCGCAATAACACCAGGAATGTTTGGCTGTACGTTGTGGATAACTTTGATGTTCCTCGTTTTATGAGCAATTAACGTGTTAATAGTTTTACTGTTAATCTTCTTCTCCAGAGAGCATTTAGTAGCTTGGGAGATTTAGAATAGTAAAATGAAGTGCTAATTATTTTGCTATGAGTAGAAATACCTGAACAGCAATGAAAAAATAAAGGTCCTATAATTGAACCTTGTGGGACCCACATAACTAATCTATGTATTCGAATTATTTTAAATAATCAAAATGTAGCTTACGTTACCGGCCCCTCTAGACAAGTGATAGAATCTTTAAAATAGATAGAAAACTCTAATTAATGAAAACGACATGTCAAAGCTACGTGACGATCCGAAACGAAATCTTATTTCCATATATTTGAACATTTTATAATGATACTAACAATTGTTTGTAGCATGTTAATTGGCTAGAGAAGGTGATATTATTGTTATAATATATTCTGTTAATTTATTTTCTATTACGTAACCAAAGACAGTTAATGTTTACCCAGTACCATTAAGCCTACGCTCCAAGCTATATTCTATTCCGTGACTGCAAACATTGATTGCGCTTCTAGAAATCACGTCAAAAGGTCATTGCATACTTTTTTATTAAAGAAGTTCGATCGTAAATGACTTATATTTCTGTCTACACCTTTGCGATTAGTTTTAACTGGTTCAGGGCTATCGTCGAAAGGCCTTGTTTTTTAAAATATAGGTTTGTGGTTTTTAATTGCGATATTTCCATCACACGCATTGCTTTAAAAAAATGATTTTATACCGACAACTGTTAACGTAGTATTTGTTTCTAAGACTGTCATTGATTTAATGGACGCCATCACTATTTTGAATGGTTTATACGGCGATATTATTCAAAATTCATGGAGTTCTTTCCATCGTATCTTTAAAACTTTGTGCCATTTGATGAAGTCAATAAGAAAAGTGCAAAGAACGAAGAAAGGATAATAAGAAATTCTGCTACATTAATAGCCAATAACAGTAGGTCACACTATGACCACAGAGGACCAAAATTAGTTCCGTTCGACGAATGTTAAGAACTCCGCAACACAAGGATTTAAACAAAAAGAAAATGAAAACTGAGTTCTATAAAATTTTGTGACCGTTTTACAAGAACCTACTTATTGTCAAGACACAACCAGTTTCTTCCCTACGTTCGTATGGTACAGTGGAGGTCAAATTCGCTGCTCGGTTTAGTTTAACAGTTCTGTATTCAAATCCTGCATCGTAAATGGTTTTTTGGTCGTGTATTTTTGTGTTTTGCGTACAGTTTTAACCTATTTGTAACGCTATTGCATATTTTCAGCTAAGAATTGTAATTTAACTGTGAACCATTCGGAAAGTATTTTTTTTAGTTTTGGGGGTAGGTAGCGTTTTTATCTTCGTCGGCTGGTATAAATAGATTTGACAGCAGGCTTATTATAACGTTCTTCTGGATACATGTTATGTTGGAATTGATTCGGGATTTCTAATAATTAATTATTTAATAAAGACGGTCTATTTAAATACTAGCTCGCAGTTCTAGTTCGTTTAGATCTAGATGGCGTTGTGTGCAAGTTGTGGAATACTGTTCCAAGTGAAGATTTGTACAAACAGTCGGCCATCTTGATTTCCATTTAGTTAGTGAACTTTGTGAGACGTCGAGGTAACTAATTTACTAATTAAACACTGAAGGTTGTTTCAACTAAGTATAAATTATAATGAATCACTACTTATATTTTATTTTAATTAAGTCTTTTGCCTTTCGTACTTTCAAATTTTATTTGTCTTTGCGATTATTTTTCCATTTGCTTAATTAAATACGGACTCACTTATAAATGTTATGGCAAATTGCTATTAAATTAAAATGAAAACTTGTCTGAATCGAATTTCGAACATAAAATGAAATAGTACAAGGAAATAAGGATCTTAGTGTAATAGTGTATCCCGACAATAAAATAGCCATTATCCAATACTACAGTAAAACTATTACTCACATATTTATTTAAAGCCAATGTAAGGCTTCTTTGAGTGCGACGAGGGAAACTGACTGGAAAATCGGATTTCAACGATTTTCATCAAACATAATCGGATCACTGCGGACTGTTCACGGGAATATGAACTTAAAATTGTAGAAGCTAAGACGCAACTCAGATTGCAGTTAATCTGTTGGTGCTGGAGATTCGGGATTTGAACAGTGCGGTAGCGAGAGCGGAATGTATTAGGTTTTTCCTTTTGTTACTATATTGTGCTGATAATTATTTTCCTTGTTCTGTGAATTTGATTCACGGTTTTTCAATTTCGTTGAAAGCTTCAAACAATGCTAACAGATTTTAAAAGAGAGATCTCGCTTTTCGAGATTTCGTTTTGGAATGAGATTTCCATTTTAAAACTGAATGTCTCGGTTTAGGAAAATGCTCACAAAAGCAGCTTTCTTTCCGCAAAAAGTTCAAAACTCTTTTGAAGATTCCATTGATCGATACTTTTATATCGGTCATCGTGTTTACATTTAGGCTTCCTTTTTTCAATTTATTCAGATAATTTTATCTACACATAAGTCGAATTTAACGTCCAACTTTCTTACATAAGTGAAACTTTCGACGGACATTCGACCCCAAAACTATTTATTCGTAAAACAATATACATGGACAGACAACACATTTCGAATCCTATAGGGATTCGTGGTCCATAAAGTTAACCTAGTAAACGGGAATGTCATGAAACAAGGGCGACTTTATTAAACGATAAACGTCTTTTTGTTAAACAATAAACGTAGATCGAAGCCAAGTTATTTAACAGTAGTAATGCATTATTACTCTCTGTTTGAACTTTATAACTTTAAATTCACAGCACAAAACAGGGGTGTTTTAAGTTTAACGTGTTTTAAAAGGGGGGGGGGGGTTATTTTATTATAGATGCTTTTTAATAATGAGCTTATATGAAATACGAAGAGTGTGACATTCTATTATCAATATACTTTGTCATAGTTTTAGCATCCTGTTCCTTCTTAAAAAATACCTCAGTATCTTATTCAAAAATCCTGTAGAAACTGTAAACTAATGGAGAGTTCCATTAGTTTGGCCTTCCTCTACTTCTACAAGCATACGAGTGCCCAGTACACTCGTACGCTTGCTTGCAGTTTATAGACATTTATACACCGTGATTTTTTTGTCGTCTTACAAAAGCAGCCCAGTTCATGTATCCGACGTAAAATACCCGTAGGCGCGATTTTTTTTTACAACAATATAATGTTGTTTTTTTGGATTTTCGGGAAGTAATTCACCTCTCCATTCATGACAAAGCAGTCACAAACAAAAAATCCAGGTTCATTCAATTGACGTTCCCCGGTAGAATTTCACCCTATTTCATTGAATAAGACCCAAAGAGAGATGGCAGCTGACAAATGATAAATAATTTTATAACAAAGGCCGAATTTCATTTGAAGGTTTTAGGTCAATTGGTATTGAAATCTATTGTTGCGATATTAATAAATGTGTTGGTGTTGATTGTTTGGGTGTAGAACAAATAAAACCGATGACTGATCAGAAAATCGAGTTTAATTTATTGAGGTTTTGATTCTGAAGCGAACACTAAGACTACCTAAATTAATTAATTACTGTTTTCTAGTTAATATTGCCTGGTCAAAACACCTAAATCATTAGATTTTTTTATAGTTTCGACTTTAAGTAGTTTTAAGCGTATGGTTTGCATAATTATGGTTTGCCATGACGTCACCGTGGCGACCGGTCCCCGTTTAGGTTGTACAGAATCAGGCCGATATCACATTTTCCTTGTGTGGTCACAAGTTACTAAGTGTAACTTAGAAAACATACTGTCGTAGAGCGTACTGACAAGTGACAATGCAACTCTCCTGGATATATGGGCCGACAAAATTTTGCGTCGAGTGTAGGTCGCTACACCAAACTCACTGTGAGCGATATGCTAAGGCATCGGTACTCTCGTTTTTTCTAAGTCTGGGTATCATCTGTGCATTGGAATGTTTGTAAAAACCGTATCACAAAGACAAAATTCCTCAGTTCGAGAGGTAGATATTTAGGTACTTACAATTCTCGTTGAGGAAATCTCTCGAAGAAAATAAAACCGTCCCAATTACATTATATTTACTTAGTCGAACAATAAATTTAGCTAAGTATTCAGATCAAACACAGCCTAGATACCCTATTTAGGTCCGAAGCAGTCACGGCAAACATTATTAAATGGATGTTTTCTTTTCAAAATTTACACAAAAAGGAAAACATTCAGGACATGGTCTTTAATACAGAAAAGATATCAGACCTTTTTATAAAGGACTAAAGATAGGCTTTTTAGATCCAACATTTATAAAATAATGTTAAGTTTCCTCGTCGTTGTAGTTTCTGGGCTTTTGAGAGTTCCGTATCCAAAAGGCGAACATGTTACTTAGGCTCCGCTGTCTGTCCCTCTGTCACTAGAATGTACGTCATGAACAATACTTAGACATGATGAATTTCTGTTGCCGCTATCTCAACAGATATATATTACGTATATATTTATAAATGGTTTAAGCAAATTCATTAAGGTCACAAGTTTGATGGGCGATCAAGTTATTCGCATTATTTTTATTTAGCTTATTTGTACGGAATCAGCCTTCACAATCAGCCTGTCGCGAGTCGGACTCGTACTTGACCTGTGTTTTATAAAGAATGTGAGGAATGACACAATTGTTGTTAGATTCCTGGAGAAAATTAACTTGTCAGCTATAAGTGGAATTACAACTACATATTATGTAACTATTGGCTTTATATTAAAGGATTCCAAACACAAATTGTTAAATTCAAACATACCGAAGGCTTCAGACGAAAAATCTACGAGTTTAAATCAAATTAATAATGATGAAGTTGTCTTTATGAGTTTTTCAAAAACACGTGACAACGACTTGTGAGACAATCCATCTACATACTGCTTCGCCAGAAACTTTGTCATAGACCTAAAATGCAGTATTTGTAAATCTTGGATTTACAAATACTGCATTTTCCATTGATATTCCATTTTCTTTCCAAACCCATAAAAATTAACAGTTGAAAATCTGTCTTAATTTTCTTTCAAAGTTCTTAATTACTTACCTCGTAGCTTCAGAGTACTCGTAAGTCGTACCGCGGAATAGAATCCAGCTCTTTTGAGTAGTGCAGTATGTTCACACAGCTTGACACAAGTCATAAAGTCGGTTATTTAGTGCGGTGACAGCTGTGCGGCCGCATGCGGTTTAATTAACTGCACTTACCTATTTTAGAAGCATTTGATTTAGTAGTAATTGGTTTAGTATTAGGTTGTACTGTGACTATGGATTTAGGATGTGTGTATAATTTGTCAGTCCAAAAAGCGAAAATTCGTTTCTTTTTCTTACATTTTTGTGTTTCACAAAAGTAAAAGGAAATAGCTCTCGAGATGACGATCAACTTTACCGTGTAAAATTAGTTCGAAAAGCCCTATTTGAAATATGCCTCATTTATCAAATTAGTTCTTTTTTTAATTAAACTATTCTTCCTGTCGACACACAAAAACTATATAAAAATTTCAGTGTTAATTTTACCTGAAAGCAGTATTAACAAAAAAATAAAATTTCTGTACGTTTCAAAATTATTTTATGATCCAGATCCCGGGACCAAACAAATGTTTGTTCAGGTTAACTTGAAGCGAGAAGCCAAGTCATTAAATTCGCATTTACGGGTAAATGTTTTACCTAAAATCCTTAATGTTCAACTTGTCTACGTTTCTTGACAGGTATACCTGAGGGCTCGCTACCACTGTTTAAAGTAATACTGTTGCTGTTGTTAAAGAGAGATGGAACACTACACGTTGTAGCTCGTTGTCTCGCTCCCACGACGTTGCTAAGCTCGGCCTTAAGAGGTATCGTCCTCTTGGGTTATATGCTGTTATCCGCGGGCTTTGCTTTGATCAAGTCTCGTTTGAGCAACTCACTCTGAGTGTATTAATTAAGTTAGATTTTCTAGTTTACTTGGGTTATTTTGTAAAGCTTTATCATTTAGTTATTTTTAGATGATGTGTTTAGTTTATAGCTGTGTAATATGTGGGCGGAACTTAAAATATATCAAATTAATAAAATAAAAAAAATGCAGTATTCTATTTTGATCACTAGAATAATTAAAAAAGCAGCCATTTTTTACT
This sequence comes from Trichoplusia ni, assembly GCF_003590095.1. NCBI lineage: Eukaryota > Metazoa > Arthropoda > Insecta > Lepidoptera > Noctuidae > Trichoplusia > Trichoplusia ni. The sequence continues at coordinate 10,477,346 of NC_039486.1, forward strand.
TAAACTCTACTCGTAATGGTATTTAATCAAGACAAAAGTTAGATAACATTTTTGCACGAAGGAACGAGAATTATCGTTTTATCGCTTACAAAAAATAAAAACAAGAGACTGCTGACACTTTTCTCTTGAATAAAATTCAAGAATGAATCAAAGGCATACTAATGCGGAGGCAGTTCCACACAACATCACATACCCATTTCAATACCATCAAATACGAATTCGTTTTCTAATATCTTAAAAAGCATGATGGAATATACTTGGAATGTATTGTGACGAGCAGGAGTGTAGGAATATTGAAATATGTTTCATAATGTGCAGTGGTCGGGCGCGAGTCGATACTTTAATCCCATCTAGTGATGCTAATGTACTTTTGCTCGAGTAATCAATATTCGATTCTTTGAACATTTCTAAATTGATAAAATGTTATTTTGCTCTTCACGGTCATTTCAGACTAGTTTAACTGTAGCTATTGCAAAAAATAGACGTATTAAAAAGTCACTTATTCCATCTTCTTTATCACCATCATCTTTTTAATAACCCACACCTTCCTTTAATTAGGTATCACCATTTTCCTGCCTCTTGCTCTTTACATCAATCCCATTAACTATTTATATATTCATCCAATCCATTATTTATATCCTTAAAAACGATTTGACGTAGAAAATCAGCATATAGAGTTAAAAATGCATAGCCCATATATTATTTACCGCCATAACAGTTATTTAACTTGCGTGGTACGCCCTCACGAGATTAATGGCTTCATCCATTGGATTTATTTGTTGCGTGGTTTCTAATTACGACTCACAGCCACTCGTTATTGCCCATGGGAATGCTAAGTGGCTTTAAGAATGTAGCTAATGTAAGTCATCAATAACTAGTTCATGTTAAAGTGCAATTAAGGTGGGTTCTAGTTGCAATTCAACTTAAAGAAACTCTCTAAAAAGTAATCCTTGCTATTTGGGTGTTGAAGTATGCCTAGACAATTGCCTAGTCCAAAATTGGGCTGGGTAGCATTTGGTAAACGCTAGCTAAGATTTCGCTCGTTGCCTGTAGCATAACGCATAAAGACAGTATTCAACCATTGCGTATTGTCTGCCATGACCTACAGCACCGAAACGTGAACACTAAAAGTACCTACTATAGTGCTAGTATACAAACTTGAAGTCGCTCTGAGTTTCTCTAAAGGATTTAAACAGAAATTAGATTATCCGGAGGTAACATCTAATAATACTCACCCACTTACAAATAAATAAATAATGCGGACAACATCACATACATTGTTCTGAACCCAAAGTAAGTTGCTAATGCACTTGTGTTATGGAATTCAGATACAACGAAGGTTCCACAAACACCCAGACCCGAGACAATGTAGAAATAAGAATTTTTACATTGACCCGACCGGGAATCGAACCCGGACCTCAGAGCTAGCGACACCTTGAAACCGGTCTGTACGCCACTCGACCACGGAAGTCGTCAAATTCACCTACTATGACACTACGATTCACGTTTGCACCATCAGAAACGGTCATTTCATTTGATTCTTTTGAAAATGTCCTATCCTGCTAAACCTCAGAAATAGCTCTAACAATATCAGTGAGATAGGAACTATTTTATCACATCCCCAATAAAATCAATACAGAAAGATAAAATTAAAGGTTACTGTTTCGACCTTGATACCCTTTTACAAATGAATGCCTCCATCCAACCCAATTTCATCGATTGCTGTTTACAATATAATCAATATGTGAAATTGAGTTGGGTGGGCCCATACAATTCTCTTTTACATACTTTCGCCTTATGATTAGATCCTTTTTACAAATTTAATATGATATTTCTTGAAAGGAACGGTGTATTGCAGCGGAACCCAATGTACTGAATTAGGTTATTACTTATTGGGTTGGTGTGTTAGGTGTATTATGTTTATATGTGAGCAGGCAAAAAGACTGCCAGGCTGAAATGAAGTTGGGCGGGTCACGTCAGCCGCATGTTCAATGACCGCAACGCAAAAGTCACCACATAATAGGAGACAGCGAATTGTTCGCATCACCTTGGGCGGCCTAGAAAGCGGTAGCGAGAAGTCAAACACCTAACCGCTTACCGCGTAGGCTGGTTAAATATCATGGAGCGATTTGCGAAAGGCCTTTGCCATGACGTGGAACGATTTCGAGGAGGCCTTTGTCCAGCAGTGGGGCACAGTGGGCCAGATAAAAAAATTAGCAAAGGTCCTGAAAAAACACTTTGATGATATAATGATATGTTTTGCTTGTGATTTTAGATTCAACCAGCCTAGGATCAAATCAGCCTACTCGGATTATGTTAGCTGAGATAACACGTCAACTATATGCAATTTGCAGCTCTAAACACCCTTTAATCAACGCTTACCTAACCAACTAATTGTATGCTCTATACATTGAGTGCCTATCTGTATATAGTGTATATACAAGCTAACTGGATAATCAATAAACATGTATTGTATTCGCAATTTTGCTAGTTAATATTACGACTGATATTGTAGTAATCGAATAATCGTATTTTATTATATCTATGGATTACTGATAAACTGAAGTTAGGGATATTTGACAGAATTTTATCCTTTTTTTTGGCTTATACATCACGAAATTACCTTTGGATTGAAAAAGGAGTGTCACCCTAACTTTAACTGGAGTTAAGTATTTTTATTTTAGTCCAAAGGTTTTCACAAATATCGGTACGTTAATTCGCACGAATGGATGAGAGCGAACCTATTACAATGTAAAAAGTTCGATTGGCGACCACGGCGCCCGAAACTACCCGGGCAATCTCGATAAATAAGCGTGAGTAAACCGTTTTGATATTTGTTATTTGATAAAGAAAAAAGCCTTTCCTTGATTTTTTTGAAGGCATCGTTCATTGACTATAGAAACTAATATGGCCGTACACTATTAACTGTGAATATCAAGCACTTCTCCTATGTGTACAATACGGATGTGTCTCTTATTTTATGAACTTTTAAAAGGTTTTAATAAACTATATTAACGAGAGCTTCATTTCATGTTATGAAAATGTTCGCAATAAATTATGATATACTCGTACGGCGAGCGCAATAAATAATTAAGCTTAGAAAATGCAATGCAGAATTAACATTTACAAATAGAATATTAAAACATAAAAATAAAAATGCAAAACGTTTCTAAAACGAAGTCGATTTTAATGAAGTATTCTAGTTTTTCTTTTAGTTTTAGTAGCGATGGATGAGCAATAATATTCTATTAAAACATTTCTCATTTTTTAAATGAGAGGGAATTTGACCCGAGGAAATCCTTATTGCAATAGCTTTTCTTAAAACAGTTGTTAATAATTCAAATGATGTTTTGATATTTCTTTGATTTATATATTAGTTTCATGTCTTTTTTATCACGGGGTAACTGCATCAGAAACAACCCGGTCCTATTTTAAGATCTGCTTGGGGACGCAGTTTTAGCAATCGCTGATAGGAGAATCAAAACCTACCAAGGAATATCCTTTCCCCCTTTATGTTTGGGAGAATATTGATAAACAGTCCAAAGTAGCAGAACTATTACACAACACTTGATGATTTTTTGTATATTGGCTTAGATCTTTGGCATGGCTATAATTTGCCTTTAACATGTTTTGGATTTCGAGGTTATCTCAGACAATCTCAACATCACCAATATCGTTTTAAAAGTGATTACACAAAGACAGACAGACCTATTTTTATTTAAAGAAATATTTATTTATTTTACTAAACAGAAGCAAAAATAACAACTCCTAATAGTCCTCTACCACGAATATACTTGACCATAAACAAAAAATCCTACGCTTCATAAAGGCATAAAAATTCGAACATTTTAATGAACAAAGTTCCAACAAATTCAAAACAAAAAGCTACTCAGTCTGATTAGATCGACTGCCTAGTACAGGGAACAGGCAGCCCTCTTAATTTTCATAGGCCATGCTGCCTGTCGTATTAGCAGATGGAATGATACCTCGTTTGTGAAAATTGGGCTGAAAGTTTAGATGTTACCCGGTACGTGGTAATTAAATTAAGTTTAATGTTTCTGTAGAATTTTAGATGAAGTGCTTTAATTTGGGGGGTCGTGGAGTAAAAAGTAATTGCTGGTGAAAGAATTCTATGCTAGGTTTATTTGCGGATGGGTGATTGTTGGTTATGAAAGCTTTTATACGTCGTCGGATTTTCTCATATAGGAAAGATTGGAGCAAAGATCAACGGGTGATTTCAATTAAATTAAATTTATTTTAATTTGTAATCATTACTTAGTCATGTGCATTATGAATTTGAAAGTACTTTGGTGGTTGCCGGGATTTGAACTCACAAACTCTGACGAGGCAGTCGAACAGGTACGCCACGTACCACTGCAACACCATTAATATATTTATTAACACATAAATTAAGACTTGTAGTGATGAACCGAATATCATTCCTTCATTCAATCGAATTAGTAAATCCTAATTTACATCAAAATTTGTGTCATGCTTTCAAGTGCTCAAAAGTAGCAAACATTACACAAACTCAAACTACCGCCGTTGTATAAGAGCGATTATACTTTTTTAGATTCAATATGCTGAAATATCAGCACTTCTATTCCGAGAAAGCGTAAATAATGACTCACAATTATAGAAATTGCTTATAACAACCGACTTATTTATATTTAAATGGTACTGAAGCACATTATTGCACATTTCTATAAACGATATTATCAACCTTTTTCCGAACTTACACAGCAATAAAAAACAAATTAATGACGATGCCGATTGGCGAGCACTTTTTGTTTCAAATGTAATAAAATAATACTAAAATAATAGTGAATGAAAGGATTTTACTAACAGAAAAACAAGGTAAATAATTAATTATAAATATAATAAAATTAGTATTTTAAGGTTGAATTTTGCTTGCATATTCATAACTTCCTCTGTTTAAAACGTTTCTTGATTCAAATTAAAAATGTCAAGAGTCTCTTTACATTAACGAAGTGTACTTTACAAACTATTTTGGCTCTTAAATTAGTCGACAAAAATGTATTTTAGGATCCAAAAACTTTGTCAAGTTCTATAAATTTCCCCATTTAATACTCTACTTTCGATTCCTAACACAAATATAGTCAGTAACAAAACTTCCAACCCCGGATAACGGAATATCAAGGTTTCTCACCCTTACGGATAAGACAGCCCTCAAGATTTACGACCATATAAAGTTTATGCCATACAGAAATCAGCATAGTTACATTGTACCCATAAAGTTCGATGACTAGAAGAGATTCCACGAAACTGGAACGCCAATATACCGAATATTACTCGAAACTCGTTCCATCATATAACAGTTACTATGACCAATATTGTCTGGCCAATGTCACATGTTGGGCCAATATCGCCAACCTTCGGGAACGCGGAATACAGAAAAAAAACTATTTTATAGCACATCAATCTTCTGGGAGCTCCAAGTCAAGTGAAGGAAAATAGACTTTATTGCTGTTGGATATAGTTCTAAGTTGAGTGTTGTGGGGAAAAATCGTCACCTTGCGTCGATTTATTACAGCGATCTTGTCTTTCTTTAGTTAATTAAAGTTGTTTGGTTTGTTATAAGATTTAGGTAGGGATAGATAACAATATGTGTGTTGAGCTTAACCTTGTAATATGTTAAACAAGGAACCTAATTTGGAAAGAAAATTGTGTAGGATGGATTAGAAAATGTATAATTCGTTTAGTTTCAACTCAGACTTTTTCAGAGTGGCTTGGTCTTATTTATTCAAAGTCTAAAATAATTAACAGTTAATGACACATATGAAAGTTACTTAAATAGGGATGATGACTGGGTATAAAAGAAAAAAATCTCATTAGTCCCTCAGTTAGATAATTGAAAAGTATGAGACACGTATTTTTTCCTTTTTCCGAAAAACTAGAATTGACAAAGATTAACTGTTTTAAAGTTTAGGAGAGGGGGCTTGTGACGTAAGGATATGGTAAAATTTATACTCAATCGTGACGTCACGCGTAAGTTTCATTCACTGTAATTGGGTCAATTTATGTTTGCGGGACAAATTAAAAAATACGTATCCATTATTATACAAAAAACTACATCAACCCTATTACAGATACTCGATAAATATAATATAACCAACCCGCAAGTGAGAAACATTATGAAAGTGCCTAGAAAACTAGAAAGCAAAAACCAGTCAAGTGCGAGGTAGACAAACAAATTTGCAAAGTACCAGTTGTTGCTTTAACTCGATTTAATTAAGCGGAGACTTGTATTCCATTAAAACTTTTGTTGCGATACTCTAAAAACAAACCTTAGAAATTAAAACAAAAACTTTAAAATAATACACCAGAAATTAATAATCCAGCAAAATTAAGATTATAAAATATATAAAGACCAGCAGAATAAAGGTGGCCTTAAAATATAATGAGAATTCCCTAATTTTAAGTTACTAGGTATATTTACACGGCAAATCCCGAGGGATTGAGGATAAAATTCGAGGGTACCGAATTATATCCACTTCTTAACGTTATTCGTTCCTCTGGGGGATAGTGTATCGGCCATGGATGATACGGCTATAGAAACTTGTTACACTTCCTCTTGTGATTTTCCTCTGAAAGTTTTAGATGTGATTTGAAGTTTTAATCGGAGAAAAGTCAATAAGGTTTTATTTCAATGGTTTTTGGCACTTTGCAAGCACGATACTTGTGTTTCGAGGTACAGCTAAAAAAATATTAAGGCGATTAATATACGACTCCGCCTTATCAAGGAAGAGGCTTGTGCCCATCAGTTAGAAGTCTATAGGCTAGTAAAATATGATAGTTTGCAGGCTTGAACTGAATACCAAAAGCGAAAGATTGGGAGTGCCGGTGTTACTTGTTGGAGGCGTATGTCCAAAAATGGATCTCGATAGGCTGAATTGATTGATTGGTTCGCAGTACAGGTGCTAGACGAAACTCTTTACGGCGAAGCCTATCACTCCTTCCACCATTGCAACCTGATTTTAAATAGTCATGGTACTCGTAGGAACATTAACATTTTTTCCGGGCCAACAAAGGAAGAAACATGGGTGGGTTTCAGTCAACAGAAGATTCATTTGATGATGTTCCCATCCGAAAAGAGGGAAATAACAGTAATTACTGTACATAAAAACCACATTATTACTTCACATAATTTAATAGTACATCCTCCATCTTTATTCCGACCACTAGGTGTTCATTAGTGCATAAGCTTTTCGCTAATTATTCCCGTGAACTTCGTAATGATGTGGAGTGCGGTGCATGAAACAGAGTTCGGTAACTCACGTAGATTTAACCGACCAACCAAAAGATATACAAGCCATGTACGTAGAGTAAACAGTTTATTTTCCTTCAAATAGTTAGTGAGTACAACTTGGGTGAAAAGTGAAATTAAATGGCGTCAATATTCATGATTATAGGGAACTTAATTGTTGGTGATGTGGATTTGTGGCGAAGGTTTTTTTTATATGAGCGAAACACCAAAACTTAATTTACATTCTAACAATATTGATAGTAAAAATTGATTTGAATGGATGATTCTTTCACGAAAAGACCATTGCGAAAATTAAGACGACATTTGGTACACAGATTGTTAATAATCTGGATCAACACATAGGCTAGTTTTTTGTGCCGATCTCACGTGGACATATCATATAGTTTTAATTTCAAGCGGGCAATGCTACGGGCAATACTTAACATTAGATAAAATTAATAAAGTATATTAGAAAACTAACGAATACCATATAACCATATCATTTTCTACCATCCAGGGCAATATAGCAGTCAACCCACACTCATACAGACATTTTAATAAAACTGCAGCGAGAAATTAATTTAAAACAGTAGGAGTACATGCCCGGCCATGAGATGTTTCTCATTAAACCAGGTTTCTATGTAACTTTATACTTGCCTCGGAAAACACTACACTATTTATTTTGCGGTCATTTCAGTTAGAAAATGTCCTCTTTGAAGTTCCACGATATATTTTATGCAGCTTCGAAAACATTTTAGTTGTGTGCATTTTTTTTAATTTGTTCTACGTTTAGTGGGTCATTTATTTAATGAGGGATTCATCAATGTGGGCAAAGACTAAAAAAGCAATATGGCTGCTTAAAATATACAAGACAAATGTAAATAATCAAAATATTAACCCTCTTACAAGTATCTAAGAGTTGGCGTTGGGACTCTAGGGCTTCCATACCAATAAGCTATAGAATATAACGCAAATAGATTTGAAAAGCCCACGTTTTTAAATGTCACTCCATTCAGATATTATCAAAATGGCTACAACCGTTTGAAATTTTAATTGTCGGCCTATTTTTAAACACACGCTTATGTCAACTACTTAAGGTCCTCTCTAAAGGTAAATTACTCAAATTAGGTTAATATAAAGCATAAATAGCCGAATAAATATTATTTTATACCTAATGACGCAAATCTTAGTTTCATAAACACGCTACTTCTATTCGCTTGGTCCAATATAAATAAATAATTCAAGATAATAATGACATCAATGTTTATTTTATTTTCAAAAATAGCGTGTTTTTATAAACCCTGGACTTGAAATGTAATTATTAGTTGCGACAACATTTTATTTAGAAACTTATGGTCTAATTTCTTTGGCCTTGGGCTGTAACCTTTAAGAATTATGAAAATGAGACGTGAGACGATATAAAATATTTTAAAGCTGTTTATATTTCTGATATTATGCGGTTTTAATAGTAACTAGTCAGTTATAGCTAAGGAGTTTCTTTGATACTTAAAATATCGTAAAATTAAAATAAAAAAGTCAAGTGCCAGTCGGTTTCGCAACAAAAAATATTTTAGTTATAGAAAAATCAAATATCTAGCTAGAATATTATTTTCATGAGATACGACTAGGTGAAAGACGGACCAACAGACAGCCAAAAGAACATACAGCAGAGCTTAGTAATTAGGTTTTCATTTTTACCCTTAGCTTACGAAACCAAAAAAAAACCTCACAAAAATAATATTTAAGGCACTATGGTAATTTCACAGTAATTGGAAAGAGAGAGGCATCTCGGAGGCTTACTCGGTAATAGGCCAGCACGCCCCTTCGTCTTCCGCAGGGCGGAGGAAATCTATAAGGATATCCTCGGGTAGGAAAAAAGGTCCAACGCTGTTTTAAATTCATGAGACTCCTACATTAACTTTAGCAACAGTGACCTTTTGGTATCTAGAAATTTTAGAAGTTTAGAGACACGAGATACACATAGGTTGCGGCGACGATGGCAGAATGACATCGGTCTGTCTGAAAGAAGTTTCTTAGCATCCAGTTCGACGGCAAAGTAAACTTGCAGCACCAATAAAACATCGAAATAAAAAAATATCTGACAATCGCTTTCATCACTCCTGTCATGCTATCACCAGCTCTTAAGGTATAACGTAAATAAAACTCTATTAAAACTAAAATATTATGCCTACAAAAACAGCTTGCAATGATTCCAAGGTTATCAATCTAACCCCTCACTCGTCACCTATTAAAATGGTTTCTTCTGGCGCAGTTCTCGACATAGCGCTGTCAGCGAGCTATCGCGTTATATAGTAATGTAAATATTTGCTTCCGGAGTTTACACTAGTGCGTAAGACTATGGGAACATGTTTTTGTTGAATTAGCTTCGGATTCTCTTAATACAAGTCTCGGATAATCTCGGATATCATTATTCTGTTGCTTTGGATTAACTGTGCCTATTTTAGGGTTAAGGAAGATGGAGTGTATCTCTGTGTATTGGTTATTCAACGTGTTGTTACAATTGGTACATTTAAAATGATTGAGTTTCTTGTATTATTTTCTCCTTAGGATCGATATTTTCTAACAGCACATCAAGAGAAATTATTGTAGAGTTTTCAAAATGCTTGAATAAAGGCTTCTTGATTTTGATTCCATATAGTTTTTTCTAAAATTGTATGATATTGAGCAGTTGATAGTATGCTTTTTTGAAGTGTTTTTATTGACGAAGTTCAACGGAAAAGATAAAAAAAATATAGTCATCTACAGAAAAAAAAAACTTTTTCTATTATGGAACAGGTTTTTGTGTACTTTCTGTATTATTTTAATCTATCTAATTCTTTTTACTTAGGTAATGTAATTTTATAAAGTATACCTACGTTTCTGTAACAGCTGTGTAACGTTAAAACATTAAAAGTTTACTTATATTTAGATTACTTAAGTAACGTATCCGCAGAATGACTAGCATTTAACAGAAGAAAACAAAACTACCTATTTATTTGTGGACCTATTCGCCGATTGTGAAATAGAATGTTTTAATTTAGTAAAAGCCTTGAAGGTCAGTAACCTGAAAACGTTGTTCAGCTAGTTGTTTATAGGGTTCCGTAACGAAAGGGTAAAACTGAAGCCCTATTACTTAAGGCTCCGCTGTCTGGTCGTCTGTCAGTCGATCTGTCGTCAATGACCAGGACGACTCACATAAGCGAGACAGTTTTAATTTAAACTTTGATTTAAAATTTAATTTGTCTGTGTTAATATGACAAAATAATGTAAATCTAAATCAATTGACCATTTTCGTTAGAAAAATATTTTCAGTCCTCAGTTTCAAGAGTGACTCGTACAAAAAGCACTCACAGATGAAATGAAAACGCCTACGTTCTGTCAGTTTGAATCCATTACCCAAATATATAAAATACCAAACGGCCTATGAAACTATACAATAAAAATATAGCTAAAAGGTAAACCATGTTACTGCAAGTGGATCAGGAAAATGACACAATTTTATTGCAAATGCACTAACATTGATACTACATTCTTCTATTTCTATTAATGTACTACGCTCCCCGTCAACGAAGCTTTTGATATAGTGAAAGCGAGACAGAGCTATAGAATAACTATTTGCATCTCGCTTCTGCAAAGACAAAGTAATTCAATTATCATAAAGGAACAGCAAAACTGTGGTGAGAGTAGAAATAATCATTATTTAATATAGTTGTAGGTCAGATGGTTAGGGTTTTTGGCAATGACCGTAGCAATTATGTGGTCCCGCCAAAGCAAATGCTCAATACCGCAGAGCCGGCAGTTTTAGTCTAAGAACTCCCTTGAGAGTTTTTACTTCCTAACTAAGAATTTTAATTATTGTATGGTAGTATTTACCGAGTCTGAAGTTGTTAACTATTCAGAACTGGTACTGTCTTGTGCACAAAAATCCTACAAACCATCGATCTTAATCAATACTGAATATATAGCAAATCACAGAACAGAGAATTATATGAAAATACCTACTAAGAAACTGTCAACATTAAATTCAATTTAAATCTAACCGATAAATATCAAGAGAACCCAAAAATAAAACAAAAGGCGATCAATTTCCTTTTACAGAACTTTTCCATAATGCATGAAGTGACGTCACACATCATGGCACCAAACTTGGCAGAAATTTGAAATGCCTCTTCGAAATTTCTCTGGTGTAGACGGCTTGACACGCCCGGCGGTACCAGAAAGTTTCAATACAAAGTCGTTGAAGAAAGCATCTCATCAAAGTTTGCGCGTCGAGTATTGCTCAACCTCTCAGATAAGGTTGAGTACTACCGTATAACAGTATCTTACAATGGCCTGTACTTTTTTATAAGAAAGAAGGTGTTAAAAATAATTTAAGTTGGACAATGTATGATTTCAGCATGCCGGATGTTCTATGCCGTGAAATTTAGAAATTAAAGCTTTACCTTAATATTGTTACAGTTTATGAGGAATAGAAACCCAGAAATGAAAACCCGCTTATTTTTATTTAAACAAGAATCTTTTCTAGAAATTATTTTATCAAGTACTAGCTGTTGCCCGCGACTTCGTCCGCGTGGTTAGAAGATATAAGTTATGATTTATACCTGTCCTATTTTTTTCACATTTTCCATTGTATCTTCGCTCCTAATAGTATATAGCTTATAACCTTCCTCGATAAATGGTCTATTCAACACAAAAATATTTTTTCACTTTGGACCAGTAGTTCCTGAGATTAGCGCGTTCAAACAAACAAGCAAACAGACAAACTCTTCAGCTTTATATATTAGTATAGATTACTGTATTACATAATTACTGACGATATATGAATAAAGTCAATAAAATATTTAATAAGTAAAAGAAGGTCTAAGCCTTAGGTTTATTACATTTTGATATCGATGAAGGCGAAGAAGATTATGCAGAGTATAATTTTAAGACTGTCTTTAGTCTCGTATTAAAACTAAAAACCCATCTCTATTCACAAGTATATTTCCGAACTCGGTTAAAATGGATTACAATCCGTATATATGTTACGAGTTGAAAGTTTTGAACCGATTTAGGCAAATGGGGTGTCATTAGATTTGCCTCACCACGATGTTACGGGTTCGGGATTCAATAATGTATTACACGATTTAGCTGAACTTCGCTTTAAAATCTCTGAAACATTTTGGTGAAGTTTCGGTATTGAATTTCGAAAAGCACTTAGTACATTAGATATGTCTTCGGGACTTTGTAGGCATATTATTTGTGTATTAATGTTAAAGTTTGGCGTTATCAGTGAAAAGTTTTTAGGAGATTTTAGTTATAAATTGATAGTTGAGTTCTTGATCGGGCAATTCATTGTTAGGACATTGTTGTGCAGGGGTGAATAGGAGATAGAGAGGTAGATGCCTCATCAGATTTTAATGACCCAGTGTGTCAGATTTATACCCCCGTGTACCTCTTTCGAAAGTAAGTGTTTTGCCTTGATGTTATCCCGAGAATTTAAGCCATACCAGCGAATAAAGGCACCATTACTCTAGCAATCCATTCTCCGTCATACTGGTTCCGAATCGAATGAAGATTCTCGCCTTCAAAAAATTATTTATTCTTAATATCCTAGTCTGGTCTTTTCCCAACTATGTTTTGGGCCAGGCTTTTATTCAAACACCATTAATACCACATTGTAGGTTCAGTTTTGATTTGATTACAATTAGTAGCTACAGAACACAGTCACATCTATATAAATCTATTTTCACGAGCACTGACCGCAAATAACTAATTATTTAAACCTCATTCAATGGCGAGGAGACTCGGTTTAATGCTCAATAAAGATACAAAAATCTCGTCACTTTACGACTAAGATTAAACACTATGGTATCGTAAAATCTTTTAATGGTGAACGTCAGTTTTTGCTTCAGTCTGTTTATGTTATGGGAGCAAGGTGTGACGTACATGGCGTGAATGACATGGAAGATTTTGTCATTTTGCACTTGTTTAACATGACATTTTATTGTCATTTTAACACAAGTAACGGAACGTCTTGACAAAAATATCATACCAAGACAATTGAGAAAGTGGTTCAGAAGAGACAAAAGTTTTGTTGAAATTAAGAAAATTGCAGTAATTTTGGAAATTATTTTTAACTCTTTTCTTAACTAACTACATCTATGATAAGCAGGTTCATATCTAGTGAGGAAAATTCCATGATCAAAATAGAAGTGTGATGTGAAAATTGTTTGACCGTCAGAAGAAAGTCAACTAATAAGCTTGCTCTCGTCAAAGCCTCTGCAGTGCGGCAAATTGAATACTATGATAAACAAGTTTGTTGGATACAGGTAGCGCATTATTCCAGGTACGAAAACCGTATGGGTGTGGATTTCTCCTTTTTTAGGTGTAAAGAATATTTAGAATATTTCGAAGAGTTTTTGGGTTTTCGTAATCAGGAAAAAATTGAGGGAGATGTCAACATGAAATAATCTTTGTGATATTTTAACGTCAAAAGCACGCTTATGCTGAGAAAAACTTGACAGAAACGTAAACTAATTTTGTAGTCCACTGAAGCAGGCTTTAAGCTTATTCTAATACACTCTACTCTAATACACTATCTAACCCTAAAATCGCATTTGAAGTCACAAAAACAAATCAATAGTAACAAATCGACGGTCGCGTGACGGGATCGTATAAACCATCCCCCCACGTCCCACGTGCTTAATATATTCTGTAGCTTTATGTGGGTACCAATATACCATAATATAAATCTATGAACTGGATGTAGAAGTACATGCGGACGAAAACGCGAGGGTTGTGTTCTAAATAGGCTGTTTGATGGCGGATAGACATGTGCCTATGTAGACTTTTCTGGCGAGTTTCTTCGAAGGATGCCAATTTGTCGACGTTCTGAATATTTTTGGATGTTTCACGCTTTTGCTTATTATATTATCGGTTATATTTTTGTTCTATTTCTAGGTTAAATTGTTTTTAATAGTTTTGCCTTGTTATTATTTATATTTGTCTCATATTTTCCATTTGGATGGTTTTGGTGAAGTTTTAATAAAAACCTTATAGGAATGAACATAAGAGTGAGAGACCGGTAGATCATCAGAAATTGTCTTTACCTGATGCGACCAGTATTTTGATACGCCAATGGATAACTTTTGGACCCCCAAGTGCACGCATATATCAAAAGAAGGTCCATAGATAAAGCTTTAGAAACAGATGATCGCAAATCTATTGCGATCGGGTACAAGATGAAACAAATTTCGTAGTTAGAATAACTGCAACAAAACTAAATAGTAGCTTAACGTTATTACCGAATCATCTAAACATCGTCAACCGTAAAACATTTTGCGTCAATGTTCAGAGATGACATAAAATGTTCTTTAACAGTTCCAGCCGATGTCATTCCACGGTTCCGTTCTAGTATTACCACGCTGTAATGTACTCGGTGTACCAATATTTATGACCCGACGAATGTAGTTGATGAATGCCAAGAATTGCCAGTCATAATACTTCAGATTTTATTTCTCGATTGTAGTTTTGAAGCAGTCGAGTTAACGATCAAAATGGAATCGATAAAACCGTTAATCGGATATAAATTTAGCTTATTGATCGTTTTATAGTTAGTAGTACTTAAGCATAGTTTAATCCTAACGATGTTTTGCATTCCGTTGGGTAGTTAACTGATTGATTTCTAATCTGGATTCGAAACACTGCAAGCTGATTATGAACCCGCTCTAAGCTTTGAAGCTTAAATATATTTGAATAGAGTCCTTATTTACACAATGCTTGGCATCTTCTATACCCGATGTGATATACTTGTGTCGTGGTGATCTTGAGTTATTACATAATGGATTTGTATCTATGAGGTTTGATCCCATCAATCCCACCAATTTTTCAAAGTTACTTTTTTAATTATTTTAAGGCACCACTAACAAACAATTAAGGAAAACATCGTGAGCACATTCTATGTTTCACGCGATACTACCTTTGACCTCGTACCAAGCTTAACCATCAGTGACCGTCTTATTAAAATTCATTATCTAATAGTTACATGTCTAGAATTTACTTAACTCCCTTTTCATCTTCTTCAACACGTGTTAGTTTTTTAAGATTCTTTTCCACAAAATAATCACATAAAGTACTGTATTCATCTTGCCTACCTATTTTCTATAATATATTATTTTCTTACGAAATAAAGTTGACAAATATCATATATCACATACGCCACTGCGCTTTGGGAATAAATATTTGTTTGGCTTACAAATGATGTTCCAAATGTGTGTTCGTGCGTATGAGATTGGTAACGTGAGGAGCGTAGGATAAAACTATTGAGAGAAGAATTCTAGAATATTCTTCGTTATTCTTACTATTTGGTATTTACTGCCATCGTTTTGCCAGGTATTATCTACAGTCGTTAGTATTCATAGAAACGCTTACGGAACGCGTATGGAAGTTATCAATCAACGTCACAGGATTCATGCGATAAAATAAAAATAAAAAAATATTCTATTTATTCAACTAATCAATAATTGATTCTTTACTTATATATTTACTTACGGTTATATTTGGGATAACTATGACAGTAGTAGAAAACTTCTAAATAAAAAAATTCAAAAGCATATAAAACTGAAACCCTCGTAATTAGACGTAGGAACATAATTCTAATTTTCTCAGTCAGGCTGACATTGTTGATTATGTTAGTATTATGATATTAATTTTTAAAATCTGTGGTTCTATTTGTCTGTCTATTATATGTTTTGGAAAGCCTCGTGGTACTGGGGTAAAATTTTCCAGTATTATATCAGTTCCGTGTAATTATGAAGGCCTATGTCCAGCAGTGGACGAATATGGGCTGGTGATGATGATATCAGTTCCAGATTAAAATTAATGACTTGAATGTGGGTAAAATGTTCATGAAACATCTCGTGATGCATTTATTTTAGTTGCTAAAGCGTGGGTGTTAAAAAACAAGAAATATTTTATGAATGCTATTCCCACTACTTTTGCGTCTACTGCAAGCTGCTCCGAAGAAATCCTCAGTATTTCTAAGAAAACCACGGGTTTACGAACTCCAAGACTTTTTATGTGTGTTCGTTTACACTCATAAATCTTACGTGCACGGACACGGACACAAACGTGTACACAAAGTCGGATGGGTCATATTGTGTCAATGTTAAGGTTGAAAGTCGTAAAGCGAAACACGCGCACTGTTTATTGATATAGTTGGCCTAAATTTGGAATTTAATCGATAATGTAATTATAGATGTTGTGTACTCGATTTTGTATAAAGGCTTTATTATATTTCGTGTTGGTTAAACGTTTGGATTTTATTAAACTACTTGAAAACTATTTTAATGCTTTAACTGAGAATATACAAAAAACTTGTATCGTTAACTGAAACATGAAAAAGGAGGTATCACAAAGTATTGAATATTATAAAATCCTTTGTTATTCAATTCCCAAATCGTTTGAATTTGCATATTATACGTTAAAATGTCGTTGTTCAGGAATACTCAAGTGAAATAGTTTAATCGGAAAATTTTTGCCCTTACAAAGCGCACTTAAGCAGTAGTGAGACAGCGCTACGCACAATATAACGCTCCATCTTGCTTCCACAACAACATACGTGCTAAGTAAACTCAATTCCAGCAACACTTATTAGTTCACTCAGCTATAATTAAGTCAGTCCAGTTTATACTGGAAGGTGTAATCTCTGATCAACTGTGAATATGTAAAAACGTTTCCAACAACTATTTTGAGACGTGTGAGTAATACCACCTGCCGTAAACACTTCCATTGATTTGTTTTCTTGGGTTTTCGTTTTATATTGTGATAGTTTCAGCCTATTTGTAGCTGTTGTAGTTGAGGGCGCGTTTGACTATTTAAAAAAAAGTTGAATTTAGATGTTGTTAATTTTATCAGCAGAGGCTGGTCTAATGTAAAGTTTTTAAGTTCTGAAAGTGAGTTCTAGGTACAAGATATCACTGTTGTAGGATTCGTTTGTATTAACGAATATTCTAAAACTGTTTGAGTATATACAAAATACCGTAAACAAAACATTTGAATGGTTAACACACCATTAAACACCATTACTTTCTCTCAAATGACATGGAAGCTACTTTTTGTCTTATTTTTACACACGCATAAATTTTTACGAGTGCTATATCGACCGAATATATACAAATGATTTCTTTGAACCTGGATATAAAAGTTTATTTTTTATTTACTGCCAGGTGAACTAATCACAATCGAATACGCGACGATGTAGGTTTAAGCTCAAGTTGAACCTTTGTGACTTCTTCGTAAGATGGAGACAGCAAAACATGATTTGGATATTAAATTTCAACAACACTATACAATGTGTTAAATAATTTTACAATAATCACTGAATCTTGGCAAGCTCAAATAGCCCTTAAAACTTTATAACACCGAAAAAAGTTCATAAACCCTTTCCCAGTTGTGACACAGTTAGCCTCAAATTAGACCTGAAAGTTTAAAAAACGTGGATCGAAATGTAAAAAAGTCGTCGTTTGATTATTTCACCTTTGAGACCACTTTGCGGTGTCGAAATTGTCCGTACGTGCGCTGAGCATGCCTCGGAGAGCACTTAGGGCAGACATCAAGAGCACGTACTGCTATCAGCCGTATCATTATATTTTCCCGACATTCAAAGTCGAACGCTGCTTTGAAATGTCGGAAAATATTTGAGGTTAGACGTTGATATGAGCCCGTTGGATGTTATGATGTCAGAAGTTAGTGGAAAGCATGGCTGTAGGGAAATGTGTTGTGTACTCTTCTTATAAACTTTGTATTAGAGCCTTTTGGTTTGAAGACCTAGCTTTAAAAGAGTCACACTATAAGTGTCAAATTCACTGGTTTTTACTCTGGCCCATAAAACGATAGGTCGAAATGCATAAATTATTTCTTTCTTTGAAAATGCCCTTTTTGCTGACCATCCAACAAAAAACACGTTTTCATTTCCTATGAAACAATACCCCACATTTAGCGAACATTAATTTATTCCTAGGGTAAGCTTTACCACAATCTAGCAACACTACAGTTTACACAAACGGGCACGCCCAACAAACAAGAGTATAAAAGCTATCACGTTGAATGGAAACCCATTGTGTAGCTGTGACGCAACAGCTTGCTATCTGAGGGATTAAGGTTACCATGTTATGGCTGAAGAAAATGTAATTGGCTGAAAAAGAAACGAGATTTTAGTTCAAATATCTCAAGGATGAAAAGTGTTATGATTTGTAATATAAAATAAATATTCTGAGAATTAGATCGTTTCTTCAGTCTTGGAACGCAAACGAGTCACGTTTGCGCCAAGGTTTTGACTCTCGATGTTTTCTTTCAAGAGAATGGCGAACTCATAGCATATGATACGTATAAAGGAAGTTTAGATGCTCACAAATATGATCGAGATGAAAGAATCTCATTTGCTATAAACATGTTAGGTAACGACGATGGTAAATCTAAAGAAGTACTTTTGGTCTTATATGTGGTACTTCAAAGTAACTATAAATGAAGACAAAGATGGTAACTCCAGATTTTGATATAATGTGCCGTTCTTTCCGGAACGTGGATCATTAAACTAGGAACTGATGGCCAACACGTAGCTATACCAGAATTATAATTTTAATGAAAAGTAACTCGAAAACTAATTTCTGCCTCTACATTTAAGTGTCAGTAAAGCGATGATTGCATCCAATTAAGAAGCTTAAGCTCAGTCCATGAAGGTTGATAAATCTTTGATCCAGCCTAAGGGAAAACAATTGAAAGTACCATTTTCCCGTACTCGTACTACACTACAAATCGTTTTGTCAATCTGGGTGACGTCTCGATTCAGATGTGAGGATTCGCTAAGAGTCTCGGATTTTCCCAACAAATATTTGTATGGCTTTCGTACATCGGTTGAATTTGTTTATAGTTGGTTGAGCTGCCAGCTCAAGTATTACTTTTTTGTGAGCCTACAAATAATACTTACATATGCGTATGTATAAAACTTTGCAGTCATTAGTGTTACAAATTATTTTCAACTGAAACTAAAATGGTGATTAATAACATACGTCAAGGTGACAAATGACCGTCGTGTTGGTCAGAATCAATTAATTATAATTCAGATAGGAGTAATAGGTTTTTCCGTTTTGTATAATATTCTAATTGAACAAAAACACTATTTTTGGACCCAACTATATTTACGTATAAAAATCGAAATTTTGCAAAAATTCATGTTGTTGCGTTCAGTCATCACATGCTTGTATTTAACGTCCGACATTATCCAATGCAAGGCTTCTATATTTATTTGCTCGATTACATCCATTAACTTAATGCTGAACCTTTTATAAGTGCATTCCATAACACTAGTTACATTTTTTTCGACTCCCTTTGTAAGGAATTTAATCCTTGTGTCGCGGAATGATTCACAAACAGTCAAGTCACGTGCACAAAGACACCCAGACTCAGAACCAGCATTCGTGAATCACACAAGTGCTTGTCTGACGCGGGGATCGAACTCGCGACACGACGCGCTCAGTGGGTTGGTATGGTGACCGCAACCACTCGGCTATCCGTGCAGTCAAATTAATAACATAATAATGAATGTACTATTTATTCTAGCGTGTCAATATTCGTGCTGTATTCTGCCATAATCACGTGGTTTACTCTAACTATTAATTTAGTTTCACCCAGCAAAGCTAGTGAAACTACTAAATACAGCCATCATTATCCAATTTTACCTCATTTTCTGACTACAGAGCATACAAAATATTCCCACAAAAGGTAACTTGTTGATTAATGGCCTGTCAGCATCAGAGAGCGGCTGTTAGACCAAATTATTGTATTAATTAAAGCTGGTTGCGAGAATTAACTGTTATTATAGAATTTGAATAAGGGACCCAGTGTGGTTCCCTGTGGCATACCATCAGTTTGTCATTATAGAGGTAATTAATAGAGAGCAATGCTTTCTATAGAAATTTTAATTGATAGATCGATTGAAGGAAATCAATAATGTAACGCTTATTTAAGTACCTATATTGTAGGTACAGTTTTATTGGCATCTAATACTTTTATCTTTCCATTGGAGCTCCCTAATAGTATAAAAGCTCTTGAGAGTTTTCTTTGAGAGTCTTATGAAAGCGATATCAGTATCAGCACTTGAGTGCTTGTCTTCATCTTTTATAAAATTGTAGAAGAACCTTTAAGACTCGTTGTTTCATTTTTAGTTAGTACTATCTCTATTTCATAAGATACCCTTAGTAAAGTAAATGTTGCTTAAACTAATCCCACCTTATCTTTTGGTTGAGTAAACACAAGGTTTATTGGTTAATACATCTTGTGAGTAAGTTACTTATTTATTTAAATTTTTTCGATACTAACTTTGGGCTTTGATGCCCTAAAAATAAAAGATTTTATTTTCAACGTCATTTAAATTTAAATACGAAATAATTTATTCAAAAAACGAGGAATCCAACAAACTGCAACATTACAATAGAAGACAATGTTTGACATCCCAAACATTACAACAATGTTTAACATTCGAAATTCAAGATGGTTGAAACCATAAAGTATCTTGTCTCGAACTGAGCACAAGAGTAAAGAAAGCTCCGAGTCACTGGAGCTATGTTCAGTATAGATTTAAACTCTTTTGTTGGCCACAACGAAGCAGAAAACTTGGCACCGTTTTAACATCAATATTTTGACGCCATTGTCATTGTTGTTCTTTATTCAGGTATCTTTAGTACCTGTAGGCATTATAACAGATAGATTTTTCTGGTTTATTTCACGTAGTTTTTTTTTAATATTTAACGTCTTTTACTGTTATTTGGAGAAATAGAAGTGGTATTAGGTATTGGTGGTCAATACTAACAATGATTATCGACAAAATCGACATTTTCCACTTATGTAATTGTAAAAACTCAAATTAGAAATTGATTTCGATATAGTCATAGGTAAAAAAATTTACACAAAAAGATACCAAGGGAATGTATACGTGTTAATTGTGATTTAATAACTACAGCAAGACGATCTGCATCAGCTAAATCTTCTTAAGCCAGATCATCTACAAAATAGTTTATTAAATAAACCTGTAGTATATACAGTTCCTCGTTACTTGCGTAAGCATCTGCTACCTTCAAGACTAATTCCTTGAACTAATTATCGTCTTTGAAGTATAACCCTTCAAGATTCAGCGTTAGTAAATGACCATGACAAATGGGTTTGTCTGTCGTAACTCCAAAACCCATTTAAGCCTAGATTTCAACTGATGCTATTATGAAAGCAACTGTAAAAGCAACACAAAGGCTTTTAAAGACTACTCTACTGCAGCCAGGGATGATTGTGCATTAGATGTTGTTAGAACATTCTTTAGTGTCAAAGGAATTGCTTATGTCGAGGTGCTTTTAAATCTTATGTCATTTTGTTAAGACTGTTATGTTAAGATAGTGCTCTGATTTGTTACTTGGATAACTTTATCCCACTTTGGCAGCATGGGCCTAACGTATTGAGGTAACGTGTCGCGGGTTCGATCCCCATGTAAGACAAACGTTTGTGTGATCTAAGAATGGTCGAGTTCGGGTGTATTCGTGACTTTAATGTTTGTGAAACTCCCCGTGATAGGGATTGAATTCCTTAATGCAGGAGTTGTGTTGCTTGTTTTATCTATTTTAATACTTCTTCCCAATTCCTGAAATTCTTTAAGACGCGTATTACTTCTTGTTTGCCTATTTATTTTAAATCCTCATAAAATAAATAGGAAATACCTCTTTACAAATGAAATAAAGACGCTAATATCAGCTTATAATAAACATCGCTCGTGTGATGTCTACTGCACTCAACGTTTATAATTCTCTTTTCAGATGTATATTATTTTATTTATCTAATCAGACCGTTTTATCTTATGACGTCAGTTCAGACGCGCAAACAGACTCGCTCAGTCTACTATATCATATTTAAATTTGCCGAAGCTTTGCACCAATCGACGTGTCAATTTAAATGATAGGTATGGTCATAAATCTTGAACTTTAGCTCCTGTATGACGACATATGGAATGAGCTGGTGATGATAAAATTTACGATCCATTAGCTGTCGAATTAGCATTGAAGAATGACGATGAATTACATCATGAGTTGTCACATGCTGAATGTTATGATTGTTTTATAGAGTGTGACAAAATATCGTTCGTTTATCTGTCCATTGACCAAAAAGGTATATAAAGGATTATTGTAATTCTAAATAAACCATGGCTAGATAAAGAAACTTAAGAAAAGACTTGAAATGACTGACTGACTTCTGACTTAAAATCATAGTGTGAGGTTATTTTTAAAAAAGGCGACTTGAGTTTCTGATAGCCATCGGGATTAGTCTACACGTAATTATTGGAATGCAAATAAAGTTATTAAAGGCAGACATAGTGCGCCTTCGTCCATTAGCGTAGCCTTTTTTCAATTATCCGATCATAATCTTTAAAACAATTACCAAAGTATTTAAGATCCATCTATATACTCACATTTCAAAAATAAACTGTTCATTTTTATTTCCTATCGCCACTTATAATCTTGAGGATCATACTCAGGAGACCGGTCTGGCAGTCTTCCAGGAAAGTTAATTAATTAATACTAATAGTGTCTGTTATTGCGCAAAATAGTCTTATTTCTATAAGAACTTATTAGGAACTCATAAAAGATAAATAAAATCATATAATGAGAATATTTTTTAGTTTAATATTTGTTAAATTAGGTATAAAATAAAAATATTGGATATTGCGGTAGGTTGTCATATTTAGCTGCATGGTAGCTTGTTTATGAGAAAGAGAAAGCTCTGTGGTGGCTTTAGCTTAAGAACCTATAAATATATGATACTAGTCATATTAGTGTTTATTAAATTTTTTGCCTTGTCCAAAGTTTAAAAAACATGAAGATTTTTCCAGTTAAGAAACAAGTTGGTAGAAATCCATTCAAAGTTACATATATCCGTAAATCAATAATTTAAATTAACTAAATGTATAGGTTGTCGTCAGAGCTAGTATGTATAAATAATTAGGACAATCTCCTATTATACACTCCCTCTTATAAACGCTTCTAAACGAAATGCTACAAAAAAACAAAATTTTGTTTCAGCCAAACTTAATGAGAGTGTATTGACCTTAGGGTACAGCTGAGCCGGGTTCACCTTTTGCCAAGATACGTTGAAGTTGATTGCCATTAATTTCAATTATACCGGATTCAGTTGAGTACCATTTTTTGTATGTAGCCATCAACTATGAAACTTTTCCCATATGTTAAGAGGCCAGGGGTCAGCGGCGCGAGCGGCTAGTAATTATAATATGCAGATACATTTTCAACTACTAATTTTACTAGGTTATACTGTTTATAACATTGCATGGGTAAGAATCAATTCAAAACGATCACGTTATTACTTTAATACGTTTCGCGGGTGACACCCTATGTATCACCATTACCGTAAAATTACTGAAACGGAAGTACCTAAAACGACTCCACAGGAATTGAACCTAGCACTCTATGCCGTTACCGGTGTAAATCAACTACTTTATCTATATAACCTATGGTATACGTTTACACTAAGCTTCCCTAGGCACTAGGCTTAACGTGTACACACAAGGACAAAATAACCAATTAAGGATCAATAACTGGAAGAAAACGTTTATAAAGTCCCATCACTAAAATGTTTTAACATTCAATTAAAAATATCATGTGCTTAGTAGTTATTATTCGTTGCTTTTTATATGGCTTACCGATTGCTCACAGACCTTTAATTTGATGTACAGAGTTGACGTTTTAACCAAGTGTTTTGGTCACCAGCCGCAATAGTACACATGCATAATAAATGCCATAAGTAGATGTCTAGATCGTATGTATTTTTCATTGACGGTTTTTCTATGTGACTTTCACGATACATTCAAAACCTAGTACTGTTTTAGAAGTGATTGGTTTAATCATCGTAAAAATAAAATAGACTAAAAATTCGTCGAAAAATGTCGTTATAAAAATTGTTACCATACGCAAATATGAACAAATTGTAACGCGTCTGTCGAAACAAAGTATATTACTTTAAAATATTACGTTACGTTGTTCCGTTAATTTCTGAGTTTGATCACGCAACAAAGTAATTTAATGTACGAACCTGCGTTGAAGGTTTCGTAGGCTATGCGGCACTGCTAAACCCACATTAAAAATTCAATACATATAAAAAAAATCACATTAAAAAAAATTAAATGGCTCACAGCACACTATCACAAGCTGCCACTATGCTAAGTACACTTTAATTTCGAATTTCATGTTTAGTTCCCTATGTGGCCGGCAGGTGGCGACCGCGTGCGCTCCGTACTGCAGTCGGCTACACACTGAAGTCCGACTGTGGTTCACGCATGCGCCGTAACTCCTACACCCGATACCTACATTTCATTTTGTAATGAACTGAACTTTTCATTCGCGTGTCTCAAAATAAACTCTATTTGTTGCTGTACAGAGTCGAATTTCGCTTAGGAGGTACGTTAAAGGGTGCGATCGCACTTCACGCTGTCTTGTATCTCCCTTCCACTAACGATGTCCATATGCATTTGAATTTTAATTGAGTGTATGTGTATGTAATGATAAACAAAACAGTGTTTTAATATTTAAGCTGAGTTTGGTATCAAATTACAAGTAAGAAAAGAATCTTCTTTTTTTTTGCTGTATTTTCCTCATAGAGCCTGAGGGCGCTCAATTTTAAATAGTTCTTTTTCTCCACTTCAGTTCATTTTTCCTTATGTTTTGAAGGAAGTTCGCTTGAAAACATTTTCATCGTGTTTAGCGTAACAAGTATAACAGCCTATTTACCGCCTCTTCGCTTAAGGGGTGGCAAATCATGATTGCCATGAGCGAGGTCATGAATTTGAATCCCGGTTAAGGCCAGAGCTTATGGGATATAAAGACCGGGATATATTATGATAAGGCATACTAAACTGTGTAATCAATCCTTTGGTCATGCTTAAAATGATTAACCTTGCCTTTACTATGGTTTTTAACTATTTATAATTCCAAAAGTAGGCCTAATTAATTTTCTAAAACTGTAATTTTCAAATAAGTAATTTTCTGTGTATCCGGACAATATGACCATGCTCTCTTAGTAAAATATAAATTAGATCGATTTGAAACAGAGTGCTCCTTAACATATCAATTGAATCTACCTATGCTTGAGTAAATACTGGCTAAGAGCCCTCGGAACTCAGAACACGCGATCACACACTCAAGTAGACACTTTTATTTCGTCTCAGGTGAGAGGGAACAATTTAAAAACATGATCCAATTTTTTTGGAAAGATCTTTCGAGGAAAATTGGAACGGACATTTTGGATCACGTTTCTGAAAGTCAACGGGAATAAATGTCGTTTTTCGTTTAAACGTGTTTTGTCATTTTAGATTTTCGTTTTTTTTTTTGCTGGAATTTATGAAAGAAAAGCATTCGTGTTTTTTGTTAATTAAAGACTTTTTCCATCTTTGGCATTTGATTTAGAAAAAAAGAAAAATTTCAACAAAAAAAAATCTTCGCACTGATACAATTCTATATTCAATCCCGAAGGATAAAATGTCGTATCAATCACTTGAAACTTTGGCTTTTCCAAATAAATCACGGTAACCAAGAACTTCTATGATTTATCTAAACTATATAACAAACCTGAGCCTACAACCGCAGAGAAACATCGGTCATGTTCCATTTTGAATTATTATGCGACCAAAATCACATACACCAGTTACTGAGGCAAATTTAATTAAAACAACGTACATCACTAACATGTTGGGTATGAATTAAGGAGACTGATGGTGCCGACGTAAGAACCTTCAGACTAGGAATCTTCAAAGAGAAGTAGCCTTGAAGGCCTTGTCAAGTTTTTCAGAACGCTTGATGAAAAAATAAAACAAGAGGACTTTAAAAATCATCTGACTATAAGTCCTAGTTACTTAAACATTTAGATCGCAGAAATATTTTACCTATTATTTCATTCCGCTTTTACAAAGACATAGAAAATACAATTTTCTTTAAAAATCTTAAAAGAGCTTAAAGCGAACGAAAACATGATTCCGAACATCACTCCGACCGAGTCCAGTAAAATTTGATGGGTTTAAAAGTTAATCAAATCTGACTCCGTAATAAGCACAGATTACTAACTAATCTACGGATCACGACAGATTAGAAGGTAATCTGGAGATCCCGAGAGGATTTTATGTAGATGGACTGATCTCAAATATTTTTCGATCATCTGATTTGAATATTGAATTGATTCGTGATTGTTATAGAATGTCTTAATGACATAACGCGGAGTTAGGTCTATTCTACAAAAAATTAAGAATTGTTGTTACTTAAGCTGCTTGAGTTTAGGTTTCCAACTATCGAATACAAAAACAAATCGCAGGCGTATTTTTTTATCAAAAGCTACGACGACTTTGACCTTTTCCTAAGATAAGATATATTTTATTTGAAAAAACATTCAGGCATTTTTTAGGCTTCCAAATGGCAAACCTTTTACAATATAAAGCCATTTCAAGAAACCGTAGCATGAAAGCTGAGAATTATTTTTAAATCTCAACTCGGTTACTGGAGCAAACATAGCATGCAAACTCGTATCTGAAATGTGGAACATAGATCTTATTTTTATGTGTAGCGTATAAAGTATAGTAGCGTTGCTACGGCGTAGCTGACGTCATTGCTACGCCTGCTACGATATCGTAGCAGATGTGATTTGTTTGTTGATAATTTTTTTAAAGTGTTTTGTTTTATACGTTTTTAGTCCGCCTTAGAGTTAATCTATTTCACTTATATTTGGTTTCATTTACAACTCAAAATAGTCTTTAAGAAATAAACTCTTGATATAGTGCGATAAGGCTTTCAATGCCTACTGTCTGTAGTAGTTGTGCGACAAATGATGTCATTATCATTTAATTAGTCACACATAGTTAACACGGACGTCGAACACCTCATTACATTCCATAAACTTGGAAATGGATATAACACACTAACTGCCTGAGGGTATTTTGAGGGTTTTCGTATAAATAGTTGTTAATTAAGAATATTGTAATAATCACTTAACATAGTAATGCAACTTTTGATTACGGTAACAATTATAAATTATAAATAATATAAGTTAAAACAAGTCAAAAGCAAGTTTTGTATAAATGGTTATAAAAGCAAAAATTCATGTGTGTAATTTTGCATATACCTCAAAAAAAAATCACATAACTGCCAGCTTAAATATTCCGTCAACCACATATAACATCATTCAAAACAGCCAAAAATAAGAACGACACGTCATCAATCAATTCAAAACCAACTTCCCCGATCATGATCTCTGTACCCAAAGTAATTACCATTGAGATTAGCATAGCATGGCAGGCTCGAATGACAACCGATACATGTTTTATAACGTTGCTAGCATCAACCCGTGTCAACATGCTGGGATGGGCCCTGAATAATCAAGGGAGGCTCAATCACGAATGCTCTTAACTGATGTTGGAGGTATTTGATAGAGTGGAGCTGTGGTACAGATTTTCTTTGAAGTTTTCATATTGATTTGAAATTAATAGTTTAAAGGGTAAAGATTTTTTTGAGGTTTTCATATTGATTTGGAAGTAATAGTTAAAAAAGTAGGTATGACTAATAATTCTGTACAATAAAGAATATTCTAACCTAATCTATAATTCGATAGTATTTGATAGATTTATTTATATTGAAATGAAACGACTTTTACGGATTTTATCGCGGTTTAATTTTTGGTTTTAGTTCCCGACGTTAAACACACACACACAACCGCGATAAAATCCGTAAAAGTCGTTTCATTTCAATGTCTAACATTCGCGTAAACCTAAGAAACCACTATAGATTTATTTATAGATTGTTTTTAGTATTAAACATTATATTCTAAACATCCTTACCCACAGGATAAAAACAGAACTCTGTTCGTCGTTTCTTTCACAATGAAGGGCAAAGGTCTATCTCCCCTCCTTCTATCTCTCTATGTCCAGGGGTCTGTGTAGCATTGAAATGATATAATAATTTTATTATTTAATACTAGCGATTTTTATAATAAGTCAGAATGTAAGAAAAAGTGAACATTAAGACAAGTGTTTGAAATTTTACGTTTCTAATACAGTCGTTGCTTTTCAAATTGAATTCTAAAATTTACTATACCTAATATATTCGGAACACAAAATGAACCCTTAGAATGCCCAGGTCAATGATAAAACCTAATTTGAAAAACTGTTAGCCCAAATACAAGGCAGTATGTGAGCCGGGTAAGGCAATGTTAATCATTGTTGCCAACGGTAATTTCCCCGGAGGATGGCCGCGTAATTGTATAAGTTTTAAATAATTATCCACTATCCAAGTTGTTGGATGTAACAATGCAATTAGTGGATAATAGTGTTTTTCGAATTAGAATTTTTCGGTACGGAATTGACTCTACCTGAAATACTAGACGCTAACTTGCTGTCTAAAGTTCTGAAGAAGTATATTTCTTGAGAGTTAGTAAGGTAAGGCTAGCGCATGTTTATCATATAAGTGTAGGATTTTTCAAAAACAGCTTAAAATGTTAGTATGCAGCACATTTGAATTTTTAACTTAAAATAAAAAAATGGTATTCAAAAATTTTCTATTCTACATAATATTTATGACAACAACTTAATGTATTCAATGCTCGAAGCTATTTATAAAGACAACAACATTTCATAATCTCTCTATAAAGTACTTTTATCCGTATTATGCCATTTTTCAACTCCTACACATTGCTACATCAAAAACAAACTAATTTAATCGTACATAAAAACTCCAATCTTCATCGGTGTATCAAAATATCATTTGTTAGTCCCATCCTGTCTACGACATTATGTTTTATTCATTCTCAACGGCAGGGGGGGGGGGAGTGACGTCAAATGAGGGATCCAAGTAGGTGAGCTAGATTGCTATGGATTATATAAAAGGGTGTCTTTGTTTATAAATGTTTAGCTTCAGTAGAGCTGTGATAAATACTAATGACGTTATTATAGATTGGAGGCAAGAAAATGATCAGCTATCTTTATAATGTAACAAAGTGTGAAATCAGTTCGATAGCGAAATTAAACATAAACTTTTATGAGGCACTTGATTTTATAATAACTTCATTAATCCTCGCTTGATAAAATTTATCTCCAATTCTGACCAAAACCATACACAAAAATTACTCCTTAAATTAAAATTGGAAAAACATAGGTCAACATAAAATACAGATTTTAAGAGTTCAGAGCGTTATGTTTTGACCATGGTAAGACATGGATATATATAGAATTCTATATCATAGGAAAAAGCCTGTGCCCAGCTTTGGACATTCAGAAGCCGATAGTAACTAACTTACTTATATTAAAAAAAGACAGCATCACAAACTTTCAAATAAAAAAAAACTTTTGAAGAGCTCTATATTAAGATCTGCTCCCAGTTATACTGGATTTTTCGTAAAAGACTGCCTATCTAACCTCCACAGTGCATTTGACTACGCATCGTAATATCACACACAAAGACTGCTATCATAAAGCCAGGATGAAAAGCTATATTAAGATTACTATTTACCCCGAAGGCATTTCCTTTGTAGAGTCTTTATCCTAACTGTTTTAAAGCAAGATAAAAGCCAGACAATAATCATCATAATAATAATGAAATTTTAAGCAATCATTGTCGTTTTTCGCACCATCAAAACAATCTTTAGAACTCGTAGAGATAATACGATATTAACTTTAGTGTTATTGCAAACGATTATTTTTGAAGATACTTGAATAGAGGTTTTTTCAGGAAGTTAAAAATGGTCGACAGTAGGCAACAATGACAACCTATATTTTGGAACATTTAACAGGTAC
Source organism: Trichoplusia ni (assembly GCF_003590095.1). NCBI lineage: Eukaryota > Metazoa > Arthropoda > Insecta > Lepidoptera > Noctuidae > Trichoplusia > Trichoplusia ni. The sequence goes on from NC_039486.1 coordinate 10,507,468, forward strand.
TTTTTTTAAGCTCTGTTCAAGTTCTGTGTTCATCCTCAGTTGCTCTCATTTATTTATTAGCTTAATTTGGTTCACAGATTCTATTCTTTCGTCAATCTCATCTGTGTGCCGCATCGTCTTGTTTTCTAGGCATACATTTTACTTCCTTTCCACGTTCGTTTTTACCAAATAATGTTCAAAGTAACAAAAAATCCTTATCACAATCAAAAACTTTGAAATGCAGTCAACTTGAAGGAAGAAAAAGAAAAATAACGCGGAAACCAACAACTTTTTCCTCGCCTTAAATTTCCTCTTACAGTTTGGGGCTGGCGCAACGTATATTTTTCTTTCTTTCTTCCATTCAACCTTAACTTTCTATCAACTGTGAAGTCAGCTAATTAACTATACAAAAGTTGGAGTAATCAGTGCTTGGAACAAATTCCTACACTATCTAGTTTCCGCTGGTAGAATTCAAAGGCAAGCTGAAAAATACTCACTGTTTGTATACTGAACTTTAGGGTTCCGCTAAAACAAATAATAAACGAAATTTTACTTGGGCATGAAATTTTACTTTTGACGCTTTTTTGTGTTAAATATTATTATCACGTTTTTGGCAGTCGGATGCTACTGAATTATTTTCGGTCAAAATTCGGAGGCCACATTGTCTGATCTAAAAATTGATTCCTTCTTATTTAGATTTTTAACAATATAGAGCTTTAAAAGACTACGTTTTGATGGATCTATGACGGCACAGAAATCATACAACTGCACACCAGACAAACAAAGAGAACTTAACACAATCCTCTCAACGAACGGAACCAATATCATCCAAATGTTTGCAATTAATCTGTCGATACAGATATTGGTACAAACAATGGTTCAGGCTGCAGACCAATTTAGTTCGAACACTATCTTCCAGATTAAACAGGCACTTATCAACTTATTGAAGTTCGAAGGACTGTTATAGTGCGTTGAGACTAGACACCAAAAGTTTGGATATCTTGCTCCGAACTTCGATTGTCTAGGTATCTCATTTCAGGGTTTAAGATTGACTTTAAATGTACTTATTATTGTTTAAAAAGGATTGTTCCTTTTTAAAAACATTTGTAGTTTTTCAACAATAAGATGGTATCCCAGATATTACATACAAGTATATGAGACGTACTGGTTTCAATTGATGGACTGCTTTCTGATTCATCCATTTTAAAAAGAAGAACCTTATTTTTTAGATTGTCCTTACAAGAACAAATTTCTATGGTAATCTGATATGTCACTAATCAAACATAGGCTTTGAAATCTTTTAGACGTCTTTTTTCGGAAAAAAAGTCATCTACTAAAAAAGGCAAAATCTGTTTCCAAAAATCAAAGTACATACAGAACCAGATACAAAAACCCAGTACTTTTTTCACAAGGCATTTAAAACAAGACAATGTTCCAGTATCTTTCGCGAAGGATTCTTTAGAACCATACTTTTTATTCCGTCATCAAGATACAAGTTGTTGTTTCTACTTACCTTTTGTCCTCCAAAGAGACTGATTTGCAGGAACCCGACTTAATACTTTTGCTCGTTGATGCTGCAAAGTTTGGGTTCTTTTTAGTTCTTTTTAGTAAGTTTATTGTTGTTTACAAGTTGCTGCATTTCCCTGTGACTTGGATTCCGTTTTCCTTGTATACCTGTTGATCTGGATAACGTGGGGTTAGTGACCGTGGAGAAAAAGTTGGGGTGTGTTTTGATGTTTGCGAGCTTTGAGTCTTATGTCTGTATGGTAAGGTTTGAATTGCTTTTTACACTATTTACTTATACTTATTTATTATTTTTACGCGTGAAACTAAAACAAGTTATTTTTATAAACTGCTTCTATACCACTGCGAGTGACAATAGGTACCTACTTTATTGACTGCTCAATGACTATTTTAGATAGTCGATTTTTTAACATTTAAGGTTTCTTAAGAGTATCTCAGGGTACTAAAGCTTCGCTTTCTGTCCGTCCATCTGTCACCAAGCTATATGTCAAGAACAATTATAATTAAAAACGATTATATAATAAAAACGAAGAAGCAACGTTCTGATGATATTATATTTTATGGGTGACAATTTTTTCCTGAAAATTTGTTTTTCTTTACCCTATTCATTCTGTATACATTGTCGCGTGACTGATTCGGACTTGGCCGTTTTTTTATTATCTTCTAGTATTTAACTATCGAAGCACAAAATCATAACCGATTCTTCAAACTATCATTAACCACATACTTTGATTCAATAAAGCTAATATAGCCATAGTAACAGGGTCCGCGTCACACTGTCGCGTAGTAACAATAAATCACTGAGCCCTTTAACCCATCACCAAGAATCCCTTGCCTACTTGAGAATTAATTAATCGTGTAGACTTATAACAAGATTTATCACTCACTTCCTTGTTTATAGTTTTTGGGAATAGTGTAAGTGATCTTTAAAAATACTTTATTTAATTATTGTATTTTATATTCAAGTATATACATCCCTTTGTTAATGAACAGAAGGATGTATATACATACATCCGGAAAATTAGGATAAAAAAGTCCAAAAAAAAAACACCCATGAAAATTTGGACCTTATCAATGCACGAACATTCCACAAAAATGTCATTACATTTTACTAGAACCCTTGCTCACAATTTTTACTCCTTACTTCTTAAAATAAAAATATTACAAGCTGAAACGACTATTACAACGAATAATTCCCTTAATATACCTTTCTCATACCAGAATCAAATCTTGGCAGCCCAGACCACAAAAACACATAGTCTACCAAAATGGTATTTTTTCACCAAAAATTCTACCATTACGCTACAAAGTTAATTACTTAGTTAACTAGGTTTGTTGTTTAACTTATAAAGCACTTTTAATCTATTCTACTGTAAACGCTGGAGCGCTTAGACGATGCAAAACTATGCATATTAAACGCATACTCGCTTAAGGTGAGGGCACAAAGTGTTAAATATGAAAATTATTATTTTCTTCTTACAGGAACGGCGGGATTAGATATTATTAAATGTCTTAAAAGAACATTTGTTTTAATAATCCTTGGTGTAGGTATTTGTACTAGAAGGAACTAACGAAAGGACTAACGAAGCTTTTAATTGGCAAGCCTGTTAAACTCGACTAAGGTTTTCACTAAATATGTTTATTTTGTGACAACGGTAAACTATTGTTTACTTTCAAATATAACAGATGCTGATACAGATGTGTTTTGCTTTCTTAAATATTTTTCGTATACTTTATATGAGTAAAATAGGCCTTAAACTTCTTCGGCTTCCTTAACTTTCAACTACTGCAAGTTTAATGAAACAAATAACTGTCATATTATTTTATATATTTTTTTATATTCTTGAATGCCCTTTTTTCATGTAGCCTAAGCCCATTGTGAAGCGAAGAACAAAATAAATGATTCTACTAATGAGAGGCACGGTGGGGCCAATTATACGGCTTGCCCGCCTTCTAGATAGCATATTTATATTTAAATTCTCAGTAATCCTTATTCAAATAGACTGTTTTATAACGCCTATTATATAGGCACTGAGCATCTAGAACTTTTAGATTTTTGCACAGCTTTGCTTTGATGTCTATTGTAGTAGAAAAAATACATGTAACTTCCTATATTATTTCATTCTAGTTTTGGAGTTTAGGATAACTTCGAAAAATTTCAAAACAGTGTGTATTGCTGTGGAAGCTTGAAGACAGAGAAGAATAGCGTAGGCCATGGAATAGCGTAGCAGAAACAGAGGCGTAGCAGTAAAAAAACGTAGCAGAAAAAGGGGCGTAGCAGAGAGAAGCGAAACAGACAGAGAGGCGTAGTAAATAAATACTGTTTCGAGATTATGTCTGCCTGTCAGACAGAAGTTAGTTTTTCATTAATATTTAACTTATAACTTTCTATCAAATTTTCCCTTTGATTTCCTCAACGTGTATTTCCGTAACTTCTCCCGCATACAAACCCATCTATCATTTGAGATAATACATACAGTTTTCCAGAAAAGGCCTTTTGAATTCCTCTAAACGTTATACAGTTTACCTGTGACTGAACATGGGTATAATGATTTGTTTCCATGGCATATTCAGCAGTGCGTGTCACTGAATAGGTATCCTTCCTCATTCCTCTGGTTCTCGTCTTAATCGTTGCCATGGCAACCGTAATGAATTTCGACTAAAAATAAGTTAAATATTCGAAATGGATCATGCTATTTGTAAAGTACTTTTAAATTATCCATTAGGTATAGCTTTTACTTATATCTTAAAGATTTGAGAACCGTAGATGACGTAGATGACCTTTTTATACGACTTTCTATATTAAATTAGAGCTTCTCATTAATAAATGTTCATTCATTAAATAAGCCCGTATATCTATACTAATATATAAAGCTGAAGAGTTTGTTTGTTTGTTTGAACGCGCGATTCTCAGGAACTACTCGTCCAAATTGAAAAAATCTTTTTGTGTTGAATAGACCATTCATCGAGGAAGGCTTTAGGCTATAAACCATTATGCTGCGACTAATAGGTGCGAAGATACAATGGAAAATGTGAAAAAAAACAGGGCAGGTATAAATCATAACTTATATCTTCTACCCACGGGGACGAAGTCGCGGGCAACAGCTAGTCTTTTATAATATCCTTATGCTTTGCCAAGTCGTAGATGATGACTTATCGTTTTTACATTTTAGTCCAATTATCCATATTGAACAGAAGATTAAGGCCAAAAGTTACACGTATATAACGTTTTGTATCTTTGAACCTCATGAGCCCTCACATACTTATTTTAACGCGCTTCATGATGCTTCTTTTCGTGTGGGCTTAAATGGGGCTCAGAAATTGTTCATCCGTCAAAATGACTAAAACAATGCTTAACCTTTATGTGAATTTTCATTATTTATTGTCAAAGCGGAAACGGACATATATTATCACTACTATAGATAACTACGGTAATCAGAAACCATTGCATGCTTCAGTGTAATAGAGATCTGTTTTTACCCTTTGGGCGCGAAACCCTAAAAATAAATTTTTTATTACTTTTTAAATATTCGAATAATAAATTTTTCCCTTTCAAACTATCAAAAAGTCATCTGCTTGCTACTAGTTCACGTGTCAATCTATGTACCTATGAATATTTATTCCGCGAGAGATTTAAATCCATTTTCGAAGAAGCCTCACATTAGTGGCGCCAGTCTGGTTGTCAATAAGCGAAGGATTCGTTTAATAACTTATGTTGCGGTACACTTAGATACTTTGATGTGCGATGTTACGGTAAACGTCAGTTATAATTTTGTATACATACATATATTGCTGTATATTTACAGTAATGATTGGAACATTTTTGGTATTTTTTGATATTTACACTTGCTATGCTTTAGTAACTTAAGTTAATGACGCAACGGTTTACTTACGAGTCGACCTAACTCGCTCATCCACCGCGTCAGCTCATGGTGCTGTTGTTGGATGGGTCATGGATTTATGATGTAGGTGGATGGACTTGTTGGTTTACTCTAAGTAACTAAGCTTAAAACACACCCGGACGTTTACTTTCTTCCCTTTAAGACGCAGAATAAACATATTATTTTAAATTATTCCTTAGAAATTCGGTCGGAGGAGCTTGTGACTAAGTTATAATCACATAAGTGAATCGATCACAGGTTAAGCTATGCTTGACGCGGTTGGTCCATAGATGGGTGACCATCTTAGTCATAACGAGTTCCTCCGTGTTTCGGAAGGCACGTTAAATTGTGGGTCCCGGCTGTTATTCCTACATCTTTAACACTCGTTACAGGTACCGGGCTGGTGACAACCAGTCTAACCAAGGGGTATCGTGTTGCTCAGGTAACTGGGTTGAGGAGGTCAGATAGGCAGTCGCTCCTTGTAAAACACTGGTACTTAGCTGAAACCGGTTAGACTGGTAGCCGACCCCAACATAGTTGGGAAAAGGCTAGGCCAATGAAAAATTCGGTCGGTAATTGACGTTTTGCAAATAACAGAACATCACTACAAAATAATAAATTTATTTAAACTCTTAATCGAACGCTAGACACAGACATGAACATAGTTAACGCCAGAAACCCACTTCATTCCCTCCTCACAAGACCAGCCCTTGTAATCCAGAATGTGCCATCCAATCTTGTGGAGACACGGAATTAAATTGAATCTGCTTCATCGGAAGTTTCATTGACGCACGGCAACTAACTTAGCTGAATCCAGTTAGCTCAAAACTATCCAAGTTTCAGAGTCAATAATGGTTCAGTGCACGTTTTGTGTAGGTATAAGGTGTAAGACTGTATGTTGCTTGTTGTTGAAGTGTATTATTTTTGGTTAGCATTGTGCTGTATTAGTTTGGAATGGTATAACGAGCTTTTTTATTATGTTTTTACTTTTTAGAATTTTTCTTAGAATTATGTATAGTTACCTCTTTCCTAGCCTTATTTCCTAGCTATATTTTCTAAATAATATTGCTTTAACAACATAAACTTTAAACAAAAATACTAGACCGTTAACCAATGATTAGGACCAAACGACTTCCTTTTTACGACAGTAAAAAAAGAATAAACAAAATCAGCTCATCCAGAAGAAGTTCTCAGAAAACAAAACATAAACAAAATATAGACGATTGTGAACCGTCTCATTTTTGAAGTCGGTGTAGAACATGTCGTCCACTTATAGACGTAATCTCACTGCAGAAACAATCAAACATATAAAAAACGAAACGTGGCATATAAAGCATGTAAAAATGCAGCAAATACAGTTACAACTAAAATAAAACTCCTAAAACATTATGATACACATAAAATGTTCCAAGCTATCGGTACAACAAAGTACCGAATCACGTTCAATGCCTTTGACACTCAGGTTGCAGCAATGAAACCTAGCAAACACGTTGCAAACACTCGCTAAGCTTTGTCACGTGTTCAGACAACGCTAGTCTAGTTGGCAAGTAGAAGCAATGGTAAGCAAGTGAATTACCTAAACGAGGCATCGTCTACTTTGTCGCTGAGTCAATGGTGAATATGACGAAGCTCTCTTTTTCAGCTTTCAAAGCAGCCAGGCGGCAATCATCAAATGTACATGAAAACAGGTATTAAACTCTATGTATGATAATGAAAACGAAACGAAACACAAGGTTTTGTTGTATGAAAATTAAATTTATAAATAAAAATAATTACAATTCGTTCAAGTAATTATTAATATATTATCAATGAAACATTAATAATTAATGACTGAACAGTTAAATAAACAAACAAATTAATAGTAAATAAACACGAAACTGCAAATTATTGCGTAGGAAGTAAATATGATTGATATTGTTTAAATAATACCGGGGTTTGGGGCAAAACACTGCCGCTAACTGAAGTGGGCTTTATTTATAGGGTTGTCGAATGTACAACACATTTTATGTTTTCATTGAAAACGATATTAAATTTTAAAGAAGTTAAAATCCATTGCTCAAACCAATTTTTAAGACCACCTTCACTCAAAAGTTATTTGTGAATGACGACAAAATTATCCAAAAACGAATTTATCGTTAATTTCAATTTTAATATTAGTAATATCAATAAGGTTTGTGAAAATTGTTGTCAAATAAAACTGTACTAAGCAACTGTGATGAATGTATAAATTTTCTTGTCTAGCCTAAATATTCAGGTTTACTGAAGGTTACCTGGTACCGTATAGTACCTTACTTTTTGGCAACATTTCGATTTTACTACTAGAATGTGAACGGTATGTCTCTAGATATTGATATGCTAGTAGGTACCTATTTGTATGTCAATAAAAAATTTATAGATTGAACATATAAATGAATTAAATATTTTACTCTATAAAAAAATGGTTATACATCCATGATTGCAAATATCTTTCCAAACTATTATAAAGCCTTAAGAAAATTATTTATTTAACAACGCTGAATCGAATTAATTTAAAAATGGCTAAATAAATATGCGGTCACCGCACTTGCTCATAATTAAGGACTCCTGATGGGTCCGAAACTAGTCGAAAAATCTGGATAAATACGCTTGAGTAAACCGTACTTATCGTGTATATTTCCTTCTCCTCCTATTTACTACTTTTGATTATTTTTCCCTGGGACAGATTAGGTGCTAAATGTTTAGTTGATCATCATGGTTTACAGGAGTTGCATGAATGGCAGGCTTGTCAGATTTCATAAAAAAATTACAAACATACATAAAAGAGTCACATAAAAACACCGCTTATCTCAATAGTTCTTTGTCGTAAGCATTGATATACCTCGAATCCATAGGGACTTGTTGTTATAAATAGTGCTTTACACGCTCATAAAAGGCGAACATAGAAAAAGAACATATTTTAAATTCCAGAGCACAGCCCTACCGTTGTACACCTGCCAATATTGAGAGCGGACCCCATTGATTAGAGCCTGCAACGTGGGGTCAGATATTTAATTACGGAACGCTTTGAGCGATCGTCAATTGTTTATGCGGGTTCCGCACTTTGAGTGATTAACATGGTAATCTGATATAATGGCGACAATCGTTACTGTAATGTAATTTGTCTTCTTGTTTGGTAAATGATTTGTGTTTTATGTTTAAAATGTTTGATAAATTATGTTTTTTGAATTTGTTTGCTACATTATTGATTTGAGATACAAAAATGACAGAGATAGCTGACATCTTGGATTATAGACTACTTTTATTACAGTTCGTTATCAGGATATTGTTTCTTAAGCTATTTCGACGTCAAGAATAGTACTTAACAGTCTCAAAAGTTGTTTAATTTATTTATTTTTTATATTTATAGGTGGAAACTTCACCGTAAAGAATTTATAACCAAATGTCGTACCAAATTTTTATTGAAAAAAAAACAACGCCAATGTTTTTCGTTTTTTATTAAAACAATAAAATATGAGGTACATTAAACAATAGTTTTGATCAGTTTTAGTTTGGGGGCGCCCAGAAAACTAACAGAATAAAATAGCCGAGATGAGAGAACCTCTAAAGTTCCTTTTTTATGCAAAGCCAATCACCTCAATAAATTTTTTAATGTTAAAATAGCAACAAATAACTATTTTAAACGGTTTACGCGCGATTATGGTGGGGTACAGAGGGTGAGAGTAAAGATACCGATATTGATTGATCTTCTTTATATTTATAATTCTACTAACTATACGTTGGTCTGTCACTGGACTCCTTCTAAACGGCTGGACCGATTTTAATATTTGCCTTTTGTTGGCTCCCTTTATGGTTTAGATTCACAAAAAGTTCGACAGATAAGCTAGTTTAACGCTAATTCCCAGCAATTGCAAGGTGCAAGCAGTACTTCTAAATTGTCATAGTTTCTTACAATTTTAGACAAGATTTTATATAATATCACAATTTCATTTTTACCATTGTCATTTTAAATTGTATACAAATTTAGGAATACGCTACCAAATTAAAACTGATCGTACAAAATAAAATAATTAAAAACGATAACATTAGAAAAATATTCTAGATCTAAGATAATATTTGGTATACTAACAATGTTAAAGGGAATTTATACAAATCGATTTCGTTGTGAACTGAGAAACAACTAAAGGGACTTCAGGATATCAAGTCAACGATTATAATACTATACAATATATTGGTAGAAAAAAATAGGAATGGTTTTCTCAGAAATATTCATGAATATCAATAATACGGGAGTCGATAAGCCAACGTCAGCTTCAAGCTAGATACTGAAAAGTAATCTTAACTTTCGACGTACATAGATATAGATATATCAATGTTTATGCAATCCTCAGCTCACAATGAAGTGTCCTTATTATTAATACAGCCAGGAATATACAATGTTTAGTCTAGTTCTCGATCCTAGCCATATTTAGTATAACTTTGAACAGCCATATTGAATTATCTCCTATGTTACATCTAAATATCTACAATGTTTGGCACACATGAGAGTTGTAAGGGGCTTTGTTTGGCATTTTTTGTATTTTTCATATAAAACGTTGGCAATATTTTAATGTTGATCGATAAAAGAAATATGTATCACTCACATATTTCAGTTACGTCCTCAAATACAATTAAGTTTATTAAATACCATGATCATTTTTCAGCACGGAATTTAATTTCAATATGTGAGTGATACATACTTTATAAATTGTAGACACATATTTCCTAATCCATATATCAAATGACTATCAAAAACAAATAGCATATTCAAATCCCATAAAACAATCGGAAGCAAGAAGGAAGGTAGCTGAAAGTTTGGATTCTATGTACAATTTTAATCACTGTCGTGTCTTCCATTTACAAAATATACAAAAATTTCCATAGTTCCATGTAAACTACAAACAGCCTAGTTTTGGTCGTCGAGTTGACTAGTCGATCGCTCATAGCGAAACTCCCTTTATCTTCCAAATCATAACAGGTGAAAGTCATGTTGGTGGAAATAAATTAAGACTGACATCAATCAGATTCGTTTTTATTCATCTTATATCATCACGACCAGCAATGGATGTATCGCATACAGTTTCCACACATTTGTCTAATTTATTTTCATTCTCACAACATTTTACGACCCCGTAACAGTAAAATAAATATGGGTATCCCAAGTGACTTACACTATACACTTTATGATCTGACAATATTTAAATGACTAGAAAAATCTAAGGAAGAAGTTCCATATAATACAGATCCATAAATCTAATGGGAGACATCGTTAACTATCGGGGTTTCACAGCTAGAAACATTTACGATCAACATTTAATAAGAATTGTTATTCGGACTGTCATCATTATCATTTGAGTTGACTGTATCAGTATCTATTAAATTAGAATTAATTTCATCCTTCATCACATTATCTACAATTTCAGATATATTATGGTTGCTACATTCGCTGTAGCCATTAACTTGATCTATTTTATTAGAATCGTCAATGACGTCACTGTCATCTGATTCTCGTTTTTCTACAATAACTTCGACTCTCGGTTTATAAATGTCGTCTTTTTTATCGATGTCAGGCGGTCTCACTGTAGAGAGGGTATTGGATAGGAATGACGATTGGAGGTTGTAGCCTGGCAGCAACTTGGGTTGTAACGGCAGCATGAGGTCTAAGGAGCCGGTGGTTGCAGGTCTTGGTTGCAGGGGCGGGGCAGTCATTAGAGGCGGTTGCAGAGATGCTAGTGAGATTGCTCCAGACTGCATGTTGATAACTGGACTCTCGACTGGAAAGAGAGAATTGTGTGATTACTACAATGATTTTGGACATGGACTTCTGATCAATGAATCTGAAGACTTATGCATTATTAGATTCAAGGTTATTTGGTTGTGACCATCTAAATAGGAAGGTATCATGCTGAATAGAAAGGTTCTTAAAAACTTTATGTTTAACTTGAAGATGTGTTTGAGTACGAGTCTATCTGATTTTGTATGTATTTCCTTAACATTTGCTATGGTTGAAATAGTATAATGTGTGTTTTACCGATGGGTGCTCTTGCTTGCAGTGGCAACGTTGTAGTCGTTGGCGGCCGTAGGAGATTGGTCGTTGGACCCTGAAGTGCTAGGCTGATCATGTTCATACCATTTACTCCTGAAAATTACCAAATGTAGACATTAGTAAACGACTCTCTCACATCTTAGTTATCAATATATTATATGAATCTCATATTATATGTTTTTGTATATTATTCCCAATTAATTTGCATTTAAAGTAAAATACATAAATTTAAACGTAATTAACCGTTGTCACGGTTTATGATTTAAATTATATAGCTATCGGGCCAAGCTATAGCATCGATAAAAGATAAAGGCTTGAACTAGTAGACACCATTTCAAAATTTTATTTCTAGCGCCATCTATGATTATTTTTATAAACTAAAACAGAAAGTACGTACCAAATTTGTTTCCGCCTGGCGACATATCTTTCAGTACCACGGGATGTTTAACTGCGTTCACTCGCCGATTGGAGGCGGTAGCGTCGCGTTTTCTTCTCGGCTGCTCCACTGGAAGCACTCTGCGCCGCTTCTTTGGTAGTTTCGACCGAGCCTGCAATAGATGGCGTTAAATACGTTTTAATAAATTTAGTAAAGTTTGTATTTATTTAACAATGAATGAACAAACCGATTAACGGCCAAATAAGCCGTTAATCGGTTATTCCATTTTAACCCATTATTTTTTGAAAAACTCATTTCGGGTACAATCGGCAGATGGCGTTTATTTCAGTTGTACAGTGTCTAAACCTTTCCAATAGATGGCGTTACTCTAATCCTTCCTAGAAATTGTGTCACGAAGGTTTTATTTATCTCTGTCACACATCACTGACTTCTAAGCTAAGTAGAGCATTATGAAAGCTCTTTTTATAAAAATCCTTAGTCAGCAAATGCTTATGAAGTACTTTCATCAATCAAAAAGGATAATGTTAATATTTTAGTATCATACCGTCGTATGAAAGGATAATATTTAAGATGCTTTTGAGTAGGCTGAAGTCTAGGTTCTTGACGAGAATTTCAAAGGCGATATTGGCGAGGTATTTCTCATTATCCGTTATCGGTGGGAAATGTTTTCTACGTGACTATAAAAAGAGGTCTTTTGTCAAAACTATTTTACTTATCACAAAAAGTGAGCATAGCCTATACTATAACTAATACTACCCATTAGTATATGAACATTTTACTCAGTATGACTGAAATCAGTTTCATGAATGCGGTGGAATTGTGCTGGCATTAAAACATTAATAAAATTATAAAATAGTGTTTAGTGTATTGTCTGAATATCTTATTTCAGGATGCTTTTACGTCAAATTAAAGTAGATAAAATCTAGCTTTCTGGAGTTAGCATTTAGGTGAATTGCAAGACCAGTGCCGGTATGAACTCTGTCAACGCTAAACATAACAATGAATCTGCTTAGTCCAGTTTTTGGTGAGCATTCAACTCTTTACCCGAAAAAATCTAAAACTTCGTTCTCCATTATCGGTTTAAATAGATATTTATCCAAATAACATAATTGTGATATGTAACGAAGGCTCAACCTGTCAACTGCCCATGCCCTAAATAAGATGACATACATTGACATGATCGTCAATCAGTTGGTCGCAACCATGTTTAGTGTCGCAGCAATGGTCAATCTCATTATCTCAACCAGCTAATCAATGTCTGATGTCAACATGCAGACATGGACACTCAATAAACAGTATAGGATGTTAATTGAAAGTGTATTGTGGTATCCAAGGAAGGGTCTTTAGGTACAAAGCTTTTGGTTACGTCTTAAACTTGACCTTAAATGTCTACGGAAGAATGTGCATTTGAAGACTCACACTCATTGATTGGTGATTTTTTCTCCTTATTGTTTAAATTTTAAATGTCAATATTCCTATCTTGCAACGCATTTGACGTAGGTTGTACCCATGAAATTGCTCAATACTATATCAACTTTCGTTTGAAAAAGAAACCTACAGTTTCTTGCCGGTTCATGGAAACATTTTGGAAAGCGTAACTTGAGTTTTTAGATCTGTAATTTAAAGTTCCTTCACTGTATTTCTATTCGTAATTAAATAATTTTAGTTGATTAATAAAATACTGATGATACTATCAAAGTTCAAGTTACAAAAATAAAAATGTAATGCTTCTACTTTTGTAGACAAGATAATAATTAATAGGTAAAAATTTTAAATATTTCCAGACATAATAAATGAATAAATAAGTATATAAATTATCTGCTATCTATTCAAATTTTCTGCCATTTAAGCTTTAAGCAAGTTGCATCTAAAATAGAAATTGTCAAGTTTCAAATTTAAATTAATTCAAATCGGTCTTGAATCCAGCAAATATTTATACAGGCAACAGAACAGTTTCAGACTTAGAGTGATTATTAAAATCCTTGATAATATTTAAACAATAGAGCTTTTTGTTATCTCTAGACAGCAGTCGAAGTAAAACTATGCAAACATTATTTTGTCTGAACTTTCAGTACACTAAAATGTATTTAAAACTTGCATCAGTTATTTTCAGCTGTGGGTACGGGGGGTAGTATTATTAAACAATGCTTTTCACGCCCGCATACAAAGTTACTTGCTTTTAGTTATAAAAGAGAGGAATGTAAAATTCCAACCAATTTTCTTTTGTTTTTCTTTCTTCTTTTTCATTATTTCACTGTATTTATTAAAATTAATAAACACATATAGATTCTTATTTACTGTATGATTACATTTTTTGCGAACTCTCTTTAACCTACATGACTATTCGCGAAAGAATGTGGTCACCACATACCAGTTACCTTCATGGTTTTTAATTACGCGCATTTTTACATCAATTAAAACCTTTTTAGTCCAGGTATAGATTACTTAATAGAATAGGGATGATGACTGGGTAAAAAATACAAAATCTAATTAGTCCCTAAAAGTTGAATCAACGATATTCGTTTGTCGTATGCCAACTAAGCAATGGGCAAAAATTGCCACTGAGTGCTCTCTGACACAATACCGACATCGGCGCGACAGACCCAGATGGAGATGGCGGCATGACCTGATGACAGAAGCAAGTGGAAGAAGAGTGCCTTTGCCCAGCAGAAGGACATACCAGGCTAGTAATAATGTTGAAGCGTGACAGAGCAAGACATGGCGTAGAGCGGCATCTCTGTCCCACATCTGCAGTGATATTTCAAACAGAAGTGATGGTAGCCCTCTGATTAGTTTATAATTGAGAGCAATCCTTGAACATGGGTCTTCATGTATTAGCTATACTAGTAACTGCACTCGGCTTCACTCGCAAGGCCGATCGGTAATTTGTTCACATTTGAAGGCTGATGCATATTACATTTTCCCAGCTCTAGATTAAATGAAACTTACTCGGTTTTGATTTGATTCGATTTTAAAATTACATTTTTATTTATAGTATGAAGTTTAATGAAGGAATTCAATATTTAATTTATTTTAAGTTTGTGTCTGTTTAATGTTTTCTTTCACCGTGTGTTGGTGGTGTTTTTTTTTTTTATATGTTTACGCTGTGGCAAGATTGTGGGGTAATTTGAATATATTGCGGACAGCGTTTTGACGGTTTTTTGACGATTGTTAAAAAGGAGAAGATGTGGTCGATGAATGAATGTTTTTATGCAATGCTTGCACACTACGGACTGTTAAAATATCCTAAAATATTTTTATTCATAAAAATGTTTAAATATACTTCGTTCATTTATTATCTCAATCTAAACATAATTATCTGTCATTGAAAAATATATTTTGATAGATATCTTGACAAAAAGAACAGTGAAAAAGACAGATTAAAAACAAAAATTTTCGTAACCAAAACAAGAATTAAACTAAGCTTTAGTTAGTCAAAGTAAGTGTTTCGATGATAAATCATCTGTTATTGTATCACTAGGGGCGTAACGGGATAATGATCAAAATTCCTGATCTTAACAAAGTAATATTAGTTTGAAACTGCAGACATGATTGATCACTTATAACACAATTACGTAACTAGGAGTAAACAAGTAACAAGGGAGGTTTTGTTTTAGTTCTGCTCAAATAATTTGTTCGTTATGACTTACAGTTTTTTAGGCAGTTAAAAAGGAAACAAAAATATTAGTAACATCTTCCTATAAACAATCAAAAACAATTTAAGTTAAGTGGATTAGCTAAATAAAATCTAAAATCACAAACTCCGAAATCCAACAACATTTGATATTGTCTTAAAAACATTGAAAAACTCGTGGGACAATTTCAGGCTGATTCTTTCTATATTTTAGAGTCAAACGCAGCATATTTTAATTATTCAGAATGCACTCATGATATATTAATTATTTTAGAACCGATACTTTAATTTAAAACTTCGTCTAGAATAGATTTTATACATATCGGTATAAAGATTCAAGCGCCAGTTTACCAAGCCATAATTACCCACTTAAACCAGTACTCAAAATATGATGTCAACATTCGAAAAGTCCTGAAAAGGCAATCTAATCAACGGAATCTAATCAAAACAATAACATTCAAATTTTAGGCACACGAGACAATCTGATTATACAAAAAAGCTTCTGAAAAACAGCAGAGAAAATAAAACACCTGATAATATTACACAGGGGCTGCGAAGTAAATATTTTTCAGGAGCGGGCGTTTTTGTTATGTAATCATGGTCCCGACATCTAAAAAGGGGTAGGCAGAGGTGTTTTCTGGTCAGCTTTTAAACTTATTTAATTTGCAAGGTTATATTTTAGGTTAGATTATATATTATACCTGCTGAAGTGAGTTTTTTAACATTCCCACATTTCTGTTATATAACTTAATTTTCAAAAAAAATTATTCGATGTTTTGTATACAGCACAAAAATAAATATATTAAATGTTGAAAAATCTCACCTTAAAAAATATTATTTAAAAATTAAAGAATGCTTTTAATTTCAAACTAAACTCATATTTCTCTCTACAGGTTATTTAAAAACGGCATTGGTTATTACAAATATGAAATGTTAAATCATTCCACGATTCCTATTTAAACAATGTAAGTATACATGAAGTGACTTTATTATCTTTATCAAGCCACTAGTTACGACGTGGTATCTGCCAATTTGCTCACCCCTCGTGTGCACTGAGCGTGAAGCTGGAGATTTCACGCCCGTTTTCGCTAGCTAAGGGGCTAAGGACAGAAATTGCAATATCTTGTTCCAGAGCCCTACCACTGTCACTTAAAGTAACATTGTTGCCGTCGATAAAACGAGATGTCGCTCTACGGTATAAAGTGCGCTTTCTCCCTCACTCAACTGCAATAGTTTTACTGTAATAGGTGATGGTAGACCCCAGTTTTGATAAGTTAGTCTCGGAAACTAATTACTCATGCGTTTTGAAATCCATTCGGCTTCTGAATTGACTTGTAGAGTGCTGTTGGGGTGGTTTTAAGATTTTGGCAGTATATCAGCAGTATTATTTTACCTTTCAGTAGAAATCATGTGTGTGTGATATGATTTTAGTTAAAACAGCAGCAAGTACTACATTAATACTAATGAACGGAGTTCGCCGCGCAGAAGCGTGTGGCCTGAACAATACAACTAAAAAAAGAAAGTTTTAAGGAAAGTAGGCATTGCTAGATAAATCGGTTACCTTTTATCTGTACAAATATACACACAATTATTCTGTACCGCATCTTAAGATTTACGTGTAGGGACTTTAAAGGTCTTTATGTTTCTTTCTGTGGACTATTTAGCAAATGGTGTCACAGTTTCACAAAATTGGCGCGCAAATATCACAACTCCAATCAAAGGTCTCAACTAAAGTAGAGAAGAAACTAACATTATTATCATAAACTAGAACAGAAGTAAACCATAAATATTTCAATATACACAAAGGCGGTGATAATGGAGGAACTTCAAAAGTTCTAGAACTTTTTATGAGCTTTTTATTTTCTCCACATGATACCCTCATTTCGAGGGTTGCCACTTCCAAGTTGAATATTTGAACAAGCAAGTAACTTGAGCAGTTTTGAGCTCCATTAATTTAATTATTGTTACCACTTTAAGATCGTTAATCAAAATTGTTGGAGTCAAGTTCCATGGTATGTCATCATTGTTCAAACCACTTAACAATGATGACATTTACAATAATTATCTGATACACACTTTCATCGATTAAGGATCAGATCTATAAGCATTATCGGTTACAAAAACTAGACAAGTCCCATTCAGACACTCAAGTTTCCATGCAAATGCGCTTCAGAAATCAATCAAATCAATCAATCAATCAAATCAAAATCAAAAGTCATTTATTCAAATTAGGCTCCTAAGTAGCACTTTTTGAAGGTCAGATTACATTGGACAGCACCCAGTTTCGCCCACCCTTCACCGCTTACTAAGTGCTATTGCTGTGAGAGAAGAAACGGCGCCACAAACTCCCCAGCAGCACGCTGTCTCTGGTAATTATCTCAACCAACAATTTCTTCATCAAACGCGGCTCATGAGGACAAATAAATGAAATGTCAGTACGCCCGATAGACCATTACCAATTAAAACAATTTAAATTATTAGTTCACTTAACAGATATGATCAAAACACCTAACATAACCACACAATATATATATCGTTCAGTGTTCACTTGAATCGAGAACTTTCCTCTCCAAAATATATTCAACATTAGCATAATACCCGCGAAGTATTGTTGTTAGTTCTTTGGAGCATTAGTAACAGTTTCCATTATATGTAATACGCATGCGCGGAGTAATTTGCAAGTAACAGTCAAGTCCCGTGCAAGTTGGTACTCCAACTGGCATTGTATTACCTTGTACCTGTACTATGATATCTCAATTTTAGACTGATATCGTTGTGAAAGCGGGACACCGCTATGCGTTGAATAGCATTGTCTCGCTTGTTTGATAGCGATAGTCTTGCTTTAAGTTCTCATGGTACAGGTTTTGAAGGTAGAAAGTAACAATCTCGAGAGCTCCGAGGTGGTAATGTTAGAAGTTTGGGAAAACTATGTGGTGATGTCTATTGTAATAGGATAGAATATTTATGCCAATTACACTATGAAGAATATTAGACATGGATTTTGGTCCAAAAAATGATTAAAAAGCTCGTGGATGAAAATTGAGGAGAGACTCATGTGGTTACGAAACACAGAGTATAAAAAAGATAGAGACGGTTTTATAAAAATATAAGCCCAAAAATCTACATGTAAAACACATTCTTTAAATTCTTATTTGCCAGAACATGAACAGCGGGAAAACCAAGGATTACAGCCAAAATCTCCAACAGATTGTGTTTTGTTCCGCATTTTTTGAATGTTCGGATTTTTCTTAACAGAATTAAGTTACTGTATTGGGATAAAATATAGAGTATTAATATAGAGTAAGGACTGTTGTTGATACCATTAGTGTAAATGAGTGTTACTTTTAATTAAATGTTTAAAACCAAAAAATCATTGTAATTGAAAACAAAAAGAGTTCTTTAAATATATCGCAATAACGTTCAATTTTGAACAATTACTGATTTTTTAAAAGTGATTTGACTTTGACTTATTCGTCTTATTCATAGGTTTCTCTATAGGAACTGTTTTAATGGATATAATATAATACACAGGGGCTAATTAATAATAGTTAATATTAAATATAAGCTAAATTGAGCTTAATTAGTTTAGTAGTCGGGATTTACAAACAATGATGACATTGCAGAATTTGTGTCGGACCTTCACTAATTACTATACTAATTATCATTAATCATACAAAAAAAACAATTTTATACAGAATCTCGTAGAATTTTGTTCGTTGTCGTTATAAAAAAAAAAACAAAGTTAGTTAGATGGTCAAATTCAATATATCGATAATCAATAATCGATAAAATCTACAGTTGAAATATTTAAAAAACATTATTTTAAGTTAGGAAACGGTTTTTTCTTCACCGTAGGTCAGGAAAAAAATGTTTTTATCTACTACTAGCTTTTCGCCCGCGGCTTCGCCTGCGTCGAGATCGGTTATATCGCGTTTCCAAGGGAACACTTCAAAAGCCCGGGATAAAAACCATCCTATGTTCTTTTTCAAGGTCAACTCTATCTCTGTACCAAACTTCATTGAAATCAGTTCAGTGGTTTAGACGTGAAAGCGTAACAGACAGACAGAGTTACTTTCGCATTTATAATATTAATGAGGATAATTAAAATTCTGATCAAAATTCTTTAACTGACCCTATTCCAACAAAACAAATAAATCCAAAATTGATGATATTCCGAAATTTTCCTATCAAGTAACTAAACCAAGTGGACTGTACCAAGTTAACGAAGTTTCCAGAACTGTGTTCTTGGATTAGGTTTCTAATTCACTTCTTTCCACGCCGGTTACTTTGTTCCCCTTAAATTAAAGGACTTGTACAATCTCGGATAAGACGTTTTTAAATGAAATCTTATGAAATTGAGAGATTTCGTCTAGTCAATTTTGGAAATCGAATTAAAATTGAGAAATGTACTTGAATATTTTTTTTTCATTTAAATAACCGTACTTCCTTACACTTCTACCGGCCTACCATTTTATATAGGTATCAAATAAATTGCAGGAAAAAATAAATATGAAGGCTTCCTCATGAAAATGCAGGGTTTTGTTAGTACAAGACTAGTGCGTCCACTAGAAGATTAGGACTTTCCAGCTTAGCAATTTTCCTAGCATTTAGCCGATCTGATGACCTAGTAACCGGATCTGTAAAATGTAGTTACAAATCTCATAAACTTTCACACTGTTAGACGTTTAAATATCTAGAGATATATTAAATTACGGTAAATTCTTTCAATGTGAAATAGTTTGTGAGTTATTATGGGGTCAAAAGTGCCTCAAAATGTTTTTAATATTACAAGCACGGTTCTGTTCGCTATTTCTTGCTTGAACTTGGCTCGACACGCTGCCGCGTTTCTAGGTTTAATAGTAATAAAGTTTTAAACGATTTGATATTAAAACTGCGAGAGCACATTTTTCTATTCCCTTTGGTCGTGAATATTAAATACTTGAATTCAAAGTGCGGAAACTCTACGCCTTCATCACTTACTTGCTGTGGCTACAAAACCAAGGAGTTCTTTGTGTTGACCTAAATTATGAATTTTAAACATTAAACAGACAAATAGTCGTAGAAGAAAGCTTTTTTATACCTGTTCTAATATATTTCCACGTTCAGATGCTAACCAAGATATGTGTTCTAAGGACCGTTAAAAAACACGGGAACTCATAGTTTTGCATTGTTAAAAATAGATACTGGAGATTTATGATTTCAAACGCAGATTTCAAGGATCAGAAACATCATATTTTCTACTAACCTGCCAGGCTCAGCCTCTCAGCAGGTAAAAAAAACCCTATTCACGATTCATAGTCGCAAACTGTGATGTAACTGAGTAAATAAGTCTGGATTTATCTTTCGTCATCAATAGAGGTAAGAATAAAATATATTTTTTCACAAAAAGTCATCACTAAATTTAATTTGTCGTTTTGAGGAAACTATTACAATTATTTTTTGGTAGCTATTGAAAAAATATATTCTCGAATTGACTACATCTTGTGTTACTATTTTGCACATGTTGTCTCGAAAAACAAACATTTCCGAAAACATTAAAACCAATTGACATTTTAATCTAGTTTCTAACCCTTTTTAACTAGTCGGGGATTAAACTCTTTTATGTTATTTCCCTAGGGTGAACCCGTAGGCAGAACTAGTATTGCTATACAGTTCAGACCCACAAATGATGTAGCCCTAAAGGTCTGAAGCTCGTGATAAATCGAGCACTTATTTGAAGGTCTCAAGGTAATAGGAGTCGTATATATTCGAAATCATGTACTTTAGTATCGGGGGATACAAAATTTCCACTCCAGAAGTTTATTCTAGAAGAAAAACGGGTTCAGTGATATTGTTTTTATTTTTTGTATTTACGATGTTTAGAAATTTTGCTTACCATTTAAGCAAAGCAGAGAATTTTGGATAGCTCTGCTATTTGTTTTTCCAGTAAAACTATTTAAATACGTTTTAGTTCTTGTGCTGTTTTGCATTATTTAAAAGGAGGTATAGTACAATTACACTATCACAGAAATTTTATAGATGCAAAAATATATGTGTGTCATATTTGTTACTTCTTCACACTCAAACGATTAGACCGAATACGATAAAAATTGGTGGTACATAAAGCCTTGAATTAGCTATGTTTATCCAGTTTCGCTAAAGAACGGCAGTTTTTTTTAGCTGTTACCGACGTCTAAGCGGGCACGCGCCACAAGTAGACTGTACACATTTTTCATTTTTCAAAATAATCCTTTGATACAATCACCCCAAATGTTGAACTGATTAAAATTATTATTTGGCATTAGTCAGACAAAACCTTAACCAATGGCAATCGAGGCTAATTGCCATCGGTTAAGTCGGTCTAAAGATGGCCTTTACACATTAATGCGTTGGGACCACAGTTGCGGTGTGTCGACACTTCTGAGGTTAGTCTCACGAAACCAATTTACATAGAACACAAAGGAGCAGAGGTATTGTCTACAAGCAAACTAAGCTATTGAGTGCTTATAGATTTGCGAACATTATGAGCAGGTTGATGAAATGATTTTATTTTTCATAAATTATTTTACTTTATAATGTAGGTACTTAACAGGTATTTAAAGCATACATGTTGTTTTTCATCTTTTAATTTGACGGGTCCACAGCCTTTCCAGATTTCGTACGTCTTGAATAGGTGTTTAAGGTTTTGCTGTCTTTTTACTTATTAGGTATTATTTATGCCATTTATCTATTTTAATTTGCGAGGTGTGTATGTATAAGTAAGTATAGGGTGTATGAGTATGAATAAGAGATAAAATTCTAAGAAGTTGTATCAAATAACAACATAAACATCTCCATTATAACCGGACTAAACCAATAAACAAAACGTTACTCCAGAACCTTTTCATCCACAACTACATTAGGAGCCTCACGACAAAAGCCTAAATTGGTCACAAAAAGCCCTCAACATAAGTAATATCTCAACAAAAACAAAAGAACAGAATCTAATTCTGGTCCTCATCGCAAAGAGGTCGCAACTTGCCGGCCGCAGACCACGAACACAGTAAATGTTTAATGGAGAACAGGCTTCGACTGATTGATTAAATTGATGCCAACGCGGCGTGCGGACAGACTGGGTTATGTACCGTATTATATGTTATTATAGATACTGTAGATATTCGTAATACAGGGTATAGGGTGTTGATAGTTTGCATGTGAAGCGGTAGTGGGATATTTGGTTAGAAATACCCAAGAATAATTTAGAGAGAAATGTTATTGAATGGTGTTTGAAAACTGCTGTTTTTCTGGCTAAAATTTCATGTTATAATTATTTTTGATAAAAAAAAATATTCGGTATCCCAAAACTTTATGCCGTGATTACAACTAGTGGAAAGCCAGGTCTTAAAAATTATTAAAAAAACGGTAGGTACCCATGATCAAGTGTTTAATTAAATATTATCTATTTTCTATGGCTCATCCTGGCATCGGATGTTCTGATAACTCACGCAACGTATGACTAATTTAATGCCGTACTGTCTATAAGTCATTTCACAAAAAATATGCATATGCCTTGGTGGCCTATCACTAAACTTTCATTCTCTTATTACTTCAAGAAGCAATGGAAGGCAGCCTGTTTTCCATATTAAGCCATAACCGCATCACGAAAAAAAAAACGTCTTCCCAAACACAAGTCAAAGTACATCTTCTTATATTTTACTAAAAGATTACCATACATTAAAATTACCATACACATTACTCTTGCACCCTGTTATGATTAAGAGACCGCCTTAACTTTGAGTTTGCGTCTGCAAATGACATCGGTGTTATATTCAACCCTACAAAAGCCAACCTCTTTTTAGTCACAAAAAAATGTTGCCGGTCCAATAGATCCCGAATAAAAATTGCTTTTTATTAGTTATCATTGTAAATACATACAAAAACTTGAAAAGAAGACGATAAAACAGTTTTACTTACAATGATACGGAGTCATCACATAAAGTATGTGAATGTGTTTGTGTATGTTTTTATCTCTTTTTGTCAAAAGGGCTGGACCGATTTCGTCGAGATTTGGTATGGAGGTAGCTCACACCTACCACTTATGGTGGTCCTTCATTCAACTTTATATAGGATGGGATTTTGGTTTTTGCAGCCATATCCGACATCTAAGTGAGCTAATCGGCGACCTAGCAATAATTACATTAATTAGATTCAATAACGTCTAATGAGAATAAGAGCTTCAATGTAGAAGCAAAATAAAATATATTTCATTATAAGATAGCAAAACTAACATTATATTCCAGAATATTGGCTTTGCCTTTGTCATAATATTACGGTTAGATTTAATTAAAACCGTATTAAGACTCCAGCTTCAAGCTAAAGCTTTGCTTTTCTCTCACACAACAAACATTATTTATATCCGAACTTGTGGGATATATTCCTTCACACTTAATTAACAAAACCTTTTTTCAAAATTATACTATGCCGTATTTTATTTCTCTATTTTTGAAAATATTTTTACCATGAAATTATTTAAGAAAAAAAATTGGCCGTAAAGACCGAAGTTCGCCGCAAGTGGGTTAAATCGTAAGCGACCTAATTTAAATAACGAGAGAGTCATTTATATTAACTTCCGGGCCGCATTTAATGTGCAAATCTTATTTAAAAAAAGTTAAGCGGCATGTCTAAAATTATTTCTGTTTTCTTAAAAAGAAGCGAAAAATAAAGCCAGTTTTTTATGTTTAGAAAGAAATTCAAGGGCTAAAAATATTAAACTTTTACTTCTAGCAAAAATAATTTTCTAATCTAAATTTATCGAAATAAAATTGATGAATTTACCTTACAAAATAAAAGACATTACAACTGTTTTACGAACGACGCAGAGCAAAAAATTCTCATGTGCCTTGTTGTCTTTGTATGTAGAATGTAGAGACAAAAACATTTCCTAACGTCACTTAGCTGTGTTTCGTTTCTGATTTTGACGTAGTCTACTGGTCACTGCGAAAGTGAACTATGATATCTGGAATTTGAAGCTATCCAGTCCAGCATACTATTGTAGTCTGAACTAGCCAGATTAGAAAGTTTATTGAGCAAATTGAGTAATTCTGCCGTGGAGGCATACTAGAAAGAGATTGTTTTTTTTTAAATAAATAATATTTTTTTAAGAATAAATCCTTACAACCGACTTATGATGAAAACTAATGAGCCAACTTGATGATTTTATGAAACCAAATGGAGCTATTTCACTTTACATAAAAAAATAATCAAGAAAATCGATTCTTCCATTCCGAATTTCTGAAATAGAGACCAAGTAAAACCTCCTCCTTTTCTAGCAAGTTAAAAATGTTTATTTTTCAAAATACTACACAACAAAACACCAAGTGAGGTAAAATTTATACCTAAAACCGAACCTCCAATTACCATGGCTACATTCCATACATTTAGTAACAAGATGAAACTTGCCTCGAACCGATGGTTCCGTACTCAATCAATCGAACAAAGACCGTGTATAAAGGAACAGCCAGTCGATGAGCATAACGCTCCGCAGCTCCCGATCAGTAATCACTGGATATACACCCTTACTATGATCACGAATCACGAACGAAAATATTCATTTTGATAACGACTTATTTACGTATCTATCGAGATCGCTCGCCTAGATCTGGACCTAAGCAGATTCCTTAGTTATAAGCTGACGCGGTGACGTCATTATAGTTCCTGTGAAAGTAACTATAATGATGAGTAAATAGTTTGTTGCTGGGATTTTAAGTATTGTTTTTGAGTCCTTTGTTTTTGTGTGGTGTAGAGCTGAGGAGCGTAATCCGACGACATCTGTCCACGGTGTGTTTTGGTTTTCGTCCTACTTTTACTTGTGTTAAATTTGCTATGATCAAAACTTTTTTTTAAATATGAGTGCTCTATATGTAAAAAAGAGAAGCCCTATGTTCATCAACACAGTGTCATCATTTGGACTCACTTTATTGAGTAATGGAAATATTAAAACCAAGGCAGCAATTCCTTTACAACTATTTACAGGCTAAACGAAAAAACGGTCACAAAAACATAAACTCCAAAACTACCCACGAACAATTTTTGACATTCAAATTTTATATAAAACTATTTGAGTCATACTTGGCAGTTTTGGCCCTAAAAAACCAACTTCGAACTGAAACTCGCTTGCAACTCGCCTCAAGAACCACAGAGTAGTGAAATAGTACAGAGGTACCGTATGTACGCGAGTCTATTAAGAGATCGTAAATTAGACTGTGGCAGGCAATCTGTGCCGCTTTTGATTAAATTCACCTGCCCTTACAGTGATTTGTGAGAACAATATCACCTACAATGTACTACATATTGAATTTACAAGCAAATGCCTCGCGTGAATTGCTTCCAAATGTACGAAATACGTCAGAAGGAAAAAAATATTTCCTTTTTCCTTTCTTTGAATTCGAAACGAAGATTTTTATGGCTTCTTATTGCGTTTGTAATTGATAAGGTTTTTTTGTATTTCATTTTTAAGACAGGTTAAAAATATCTTGTTTCTCCAAGATTTGTATGAAATCAAGAAGTATAGGTATTCAAATTATATTTTCGTATCCATTATCAATACTAATATTAAACTAAAACAAATGAAACTGCTTTTACGGATTTTATCGCGGTTTAATTTTAGATGGGCATGGGTCTGCCCGTGACCATGATACCTACAAAGGTGTCGAAACATCGGGAACTAAAATCTAAAATTAAATCGCGATAAAATCCGTAATTCGCGTACACCTAAGAAACCACTAAATCGAATGCTTAGTTCGCTTTCTATAAACACGAGAGGGAAGCAGAAGTTGGTGATTTGTTATAATTAACTTGTTAGTTTCATAAAACGAAAACAAGATGGCGCTGTACGACCATTCCAATAGCTTAATTAATCACCTACATTAGACGTAACAATTGCCTATTTACCTATATGAAGTGCCGAATAAATCTCTTTCCTATTCCTATTTCTCGGTCGGATAAGCATGATTATCGGATTTCACATTAGTTCCCCACTTATTCGGTCAATGGAGCTTCGTATAAATCCCACATAATATAATAGATATTAAGACTATTCCAATAAGTAAAGCTGTTACTAAGAGGGGTAATAATGGAATATTTATAAGTAATTGAGTATTCTCTATTATTTTTCTATTTTGGTAAAGGAAAACGCTCTTTTGGAAGGTATACGGCAAAAACAAAGTGAACAACAATAGAGGTAAATTTGTAGGATTCGGTAAACATTAGGCAATTAGCAAAATTGATAGTTTTATAGAAACCGAATAAAATATTTTGTTTGTCGTGGTATCTATGTGCTTCCTATGTATGGATTTCTATGTACTTTCGCAAACATCAATGTTAAAATGATTTCCAATTTTACAGAAAAAAAAAAAATATTATACTTTCCCATTACTGATTAGAGCGCAGGCTCAAAATGTTCCCTATATGGAAAGAGGTATATTCCAAGCAATATCTCAGGCAAGTATTTTAGGTATTTAAATAATAGGAAATTAACCGTTTACCCCGCTTAATGGGCCGACTTGAAGCCTACATGCTCAAAAAGGAACCCACCACAAGTAGCTGTTTACCCCGGTTAGATCGAACCTACTCAACTTTCGTAATCTCTATACCCGATCTTTTTTCTACAAACCACATGATATACTAATAAAAAGGTACAAAGAGGTGTATAATCCTCCCACCTCTGAATGAATGCGCTCATCAGTAACTCGGACGGGTAACCGCACGGCACACGAGGCCAGCCCCGACTTTGACGAACATGCACCCATTTCACGCGGTAATACCTGGCTGGATTATGTCGACGAATGTTACCTGTACCTGTACGGTGTGATCTTAAAGTAAATGCTGTTATTGTGGAAGAGAGAGGACGTTACATGTAGCATCGTGTCATCTCTGTCTTGTCTTTGAAACTTTTTGCCAACCCGATCCCAAAAGAAAAATTCTACTTAGTAGCTGATAATTACATATTATTATGTAGTACCAAATATTTAATCATGTTAAAAGCAAACAGCTAGTTAGCAATCCAAGAAATTTTAGTTTGTCTTAAAAAAGATTGTCTACCCCCTCTCGATGATGACCTTATTTCGTTTGACCAATTCAAGCGAAACGACTAAACTATTGACCTCTCAAACTATTATTATTGTAATGAATTAAAAATGTCTTCTCAAATAAATCTACCTGATCAGATTATACCAAAGACCCTGAGCTCCCATCGTTAACAGTTGCTTATGTTCAAATGGGCGTGTAATTTCACTAATCTCGTCAGTATAAGCCCTTGAGGGAGGCATTACGAGATAATTTAGATGCATCTGCCGTGTCCGTGCCGGTCTTGCGCTTCTCTAACTGTGACGTAATTTGTGAACCATCTGGGGTTGCCAACGCTTTGTTTGTTTTAGTAGTGCAATTTTAGAATAATAAATTTGGTTAATTTTCATAAAATTGTATGTTTAACCGGTTTCAGCTAAAGTACCTACCAGTGTTTTACAAGGAGCGACAAAAAGAAACAAAGGCAATGTTGATAAGTCGAAAGCTGAAAAAACACCTGAAAATTCTCGTAACTAGGTATACAAATGACGTTCAGACATGAAACAGACCTTTTTAGATCATACATAATTTTCGTCTCTTGAGGGAACCCGTTACAAAAACCTAGACTCTGTTTAAAGAGGTCCTGCTAGCATTTCTCTAAATAAATCTCTTGAAAAGGCAACCTAAAAGGCATGTATATATGTAATCTTATAATAAGTTACTTCAACTAATGAGTTTACAAAGGTTTCCCGCAAATATTTAGTCTCTCAACATCATTTAGTATACAAAACAAAAGACTAACAAGGACTGTGTTCGCATTGTTTTATTTGTGAGTAAAGTTCATTCGCTTTAACCACACCATAACATGTAAGTGAGTCGTAAAACATATCACACATTAGCGACCCTGTACCATGATATCTTTAGGTACCCTGTACCATGCCACATATGTAGTTCTTTACGCTATAAAAGAAGAATTTTTTTTTCATTCCGCTGATGAAAAGATATGAAATCAGCTAGTTACCTACATATTCTATAATAATTAGTCTTGGCCATATTTTTCTGACAACCAAAAAACTTAACTAAGAATCAAATTGTGTATCCTGCAATTTGTAGAGGCAATACCAAAATAAATTGTTTACACGCTAATGACTACAATACTTGTGTTACTGTTAAATAGAATTTTCTTGCTTATTTAAACTGAATTAGCTTTGAATGAAATCTGAAAATTCGTACTCGTCACCTAAAATGCAACCCTATGCCATTCGAATTAAGCTTCATTTCGAATTTATCCACAAAATGATGTAACATCGTACGGGAGTGGCTGCAAGACGAAGAGCCTAACGTCATATTTGCATTATAATGCGGGTTATATTCAAGTGAAAGGCCGCAGTACGTCAAGCGAGCGAGTAATGTAATGAAGTACCGGCATTCAGTCGTTATCTTGTTTTCCACTTAGGAGCGTACGAGGGTTTGGGTTATGGTAATATTTCAGTTTTAGTCAAAGTGCTTACACGATGCAGTACAGATTTGTCTGAACGGATAGCTAAATGGTTGAGATCACTATGCCAATGTCCTCGACATGTAGCTAGTTAGGTCCCCGCGTAGGACAAGCGTTTAATCCACAAATGCTTGTCCTGAGTTTAGGTGTTTTGTCCATGTGACCTGAATATTTGTGAAACAACGTATGACACAAGGATTCAATATCTTGTTAGTAATTAAAAAAACACAAGAAAAAAATATCTCCATGTTTACTTTCGCTTACAGTATAAGCAATTAAGCTTTTATTTTCTTCTCGTAAACTCTAAAGAAATATGCCATTAAATTTTAACAATTTTATTCATCCTAATAAAACGCACAAACAAATAAACATTTTAGCACACCCGTATGCTAAAATGTTTATTTTTTTATGTATTAAATAAATATTGGAAGATAGTTCTCGGCTCCTTGACAACTTTGAAAGGACAAATACAAACGACAAAACTTGCACAATGTGTGACGAATTGAATACATATATTTTGTTTACCATACAAATATGTTTACATTAAATTGCTTTTGTGAATGATGAATAATAAAAATGGACGATGTAACATAATGTTATTCGTAAATAAAAGACGTATTTTCAGAAAACTTGATTTAATATGTTATATTATTTTTACCTTAGTTATAAAAAGTTCCAAAAAATCGTATGTCTGAGATTCTAGCTCATGAAGTAACGTGAGTCTCCGTATCGTTTTGCAAAGAAGTAGTATTTTTAGACAAAATTTTCGGATATCCGAGAGAGAAACTAATAGCAAATAAAACTTAGATAAAACAAACATGAAAAAATCCCGGTATTTATCTGTGTATCTTTTCCAACGGAACTGTTCATGTCTAATGTTAAAATTGAAACGATATTGAATATTTTTCCGATTCTCGCAAGATTAATTCCTAAGAAATTGTTTCAAGTTATGGATTGAGATGTGGGCGATGTGGCGTTTCTTTTATTTGAAAGTTAAATAGATATTCCTATTGTTCATCGAAATGGAATAGGTACGCTTTAAAAAAAAACGACTGCCACATCAAGGCATTTTATTCTCAAGTCGCAGGGTTTCACAAACATTTACGTTCATTGTCTGACGAAGAGATCAGTGTGATCAGTAAGATCAGATCAGTGACAGAGAGAACCCACTAAGTAGGTTTGGCGTGGTGATTCTAAAAAAGGTGTAAAATGGAATCATAGTTGTAAGTACAAACACAACCCATCTTTTTAACTGAAATTTAGCAGCTATGCTGGCAACTCTCGTAACTGCATTTTCTTCTAAAATGTATACTATTTTTATATGGATCTTTTCTAAAATTAATGGGAGTACTAAAAGGGCTACTTTTTTTGCAATAAAAATATTATGAATATGAAAGCATGCAAGCATAAATCTTGTATTTCTTGATAAAGCGCGCTCGTTACAAATTGTGAAATGCCTGACCGAAACTCTGTGAAAATATGACGTCACTAAAGTTCCAAGGAAAAATATTTACATCCATTTTCTGGTCCAGCTTGTTAGGATATTTTATAAAGAGCTTTTCTGAAAATACATTCCAGGACGGTTTCTGTAAAGTCTAAAATTGTAAAATGTTCATATTATTGTACTTCGATACCTCCTTCCATATTCCAGTAAGTTACTTAAACCACATATATTAACCAGTGCAATACATTATTTCTGCAAATTATGGGCAATAATAACTGACCCATCATTTTTAAAGTTTTTCTGGAAAAAAGAAAAACTAATAATTGTAACAAAGGGTAACTATTGCAATATTTTAAAATGGGATATTTATTTTACCCTAGAGGATTAAGTATTCTACAGCTAGTAAAAGTCACTCAATTATTCAG
Organism: Trichoplusia ni; assembly: GCF_003590095.1. Taxonomy (NCBI): domain Eukaryota; kingdom Metazoa; phylum Arthropoda; class Insecta; order Lepidoptera; family Noctuidae; genus Trichoplusia; species Trichoplusia ni. Next base: position 10,538,332 of record NC_039486.1, read on the forward strand.
CCACTTAGTGCCCTTTCACGTCGGCTACTTAAATAGGGGTCAACAAACTGCAAATTGCTTCCTCAAAGCAACTACGCACCCCAAACATTATCACTAATTAGGACCTAGGTAGAGAAAAAACCTAATTTCTTTGCACAAAGAAAATAATAAAGCATTCTCCTTTTCCATTCAGCACACAGTAATTTTCTTTAACAATATTGCCTTTGAGAATGTCGCAAATTGGCTACGTTTTAAAAACTAGTTTTCTAGATATCTCTGACGCTTGAACGAAAATAAAAGGTCCGTGAATGAAGCCGATTCAAATTGAGCTGGTAGGGTTGAACGTGATACTGAAAATAGAAATCTCGTTACCAGATATTTTGAAATGGCAATATTTTCAGTAAAAGGTTTTAAACCTGCCAAAATTGTTGGTTCTATGAAACTTGAGATCTATTCTGTAATGTGTTTTATTTAAACCCAGTTCTAAAATACGTGGCACGTAAATTGGGAACGTGGTCACTATTTTTCAAATATTCAACTTTTCATTTCACTTTACCAATATGTTTTTCTATGTAACCTCGCTCCTACCTTAAATTTCTAAATACTTATTTCAATTTCAAAACATAGACTAATATAATATATATCAATCATGCTCTTTATACTTCCCACACAGCTTTGAAATCAATCGTAAGGGAAGTCTGAAGTGTATTGCATCGATACATCCTATCAGTCTGTCAGTCGATCTTCAAAAGCCGTTCTAAAAATACCTCCATAGCACAATGGAGGTCTAAATATAAGTCGGTCTCAATGCGGCCTGTAAAGAGCTCCGCGGCTCGTTAGCTAATCCAATTAGTTAGTTCTGCGCCGTTTTAATTGGGTTCTTTTTGTAGATGGAAGGTGTTAGTGGTCTCACTATACCGGAAAGTAATTAGAGCCAGGAATGTGGTTTTCGTGGCCGAATTGCGATTTTATCGTTTAGGATTTTTGGTGTTTATTTAGCGGTTGAGTTTAGTGTTAGGGTTTGTGAGGTTAAGTTTAGGATTTTTTGTGTAAATAATTTAAGAAGTAATTCCGAAGAAAAATTTGCTCATTTCTTGTTAAATGATAAATTTAAATAAATTATGGTCAATAATTAAACTTCCCAAGGAGAACAAACTCTTTTAAAATATTATTTTAATAAGTGATATATTGAATTGAAGAATATACAAACGTGTTCAGTTTTTTATTGTAATATATAATTATATTTTTATATTATATAGCATATTATATAGCATATTTTTGTACTACGTCAACATAATATTTGATATTAAAAAAAAAATTACCAATATGTTTATTATTGCAAGAATGACCTTTAATTAACTTAACTTAACCTTATTAACAAAATAAATGTTGTTTATAAACAAAACAAGGAAAAAGTACTAAAAGCCGTGACTCACGTAAATTTCTGTCCAGTTTTATGAAATTTTATGTACCTAATTGTCTTTGAAATCTGTTTCACGAACTGAAAATGTGCGAAGTGAGCAAGATAGTGTGTGGTCCAGAGAACAAGAAAACGAGGTCTCAATTGTGGTGAACTTGATTTTTAATAGGTAACATGCTTTCTTCGATTTTTATAAATTGCATGGATGCTATTTTCTCTATCCAAGAAAAATTACTTCAGCTGAAAAGAATTCTTTATTACATAATACGCCGAAAGCGCTGCTGAGTCGATCATATTTGCAATTATAAACAACTAATACTATTTTAAAATCGATAGCTTAGTTGGTAAAGCGACTAGTTGGCAGTCGCAGAGTCGAGTCCTGACTGAGGATTTTTTTTATTTATAATATTATTCGTATTTAACTTCAATATGACTGATGATGACTACTTAAATCATTTTGTACCCATCCATTTTGTTATTAAAATAATCTCACGTAAAATACTAAATTCTGCATTATCGCTACCTCTTCCTCTTGTACCACACCTATAGACTCCGAAGACAGGCGTAAGCTGAGCGCTGCCGTAAGATTTCATTGTACGAAGCAACTTACGCGATCAAATTATTCTTCTTTACGATTCCTTGCGGGCTCTCTTGATATTATAGTAAAGAGATCTCTTCCCATGTTTTGATTTATATTTTTCTCACGTTTAGATTTGCTTTGGCTTAGTTTAAGTCGGTTAGAGTGGATTTATTTCCAACGGGAAAATATTTTACGGTTGGAATATTTTTCTTTGAACATTTTTTCTGTTTTAAAATATGATTTTAGTACAATGTTGTAATTAATACTAATGACCAGACGAAAGGTTAAATATTTTTTGTTTTGGTCCAAAATACTATACATTTTTGGCAGCCAGTATATATGATTTTAATTTTTAGGCCTCTTAATTAAGCCTTAAAAGAAACATGAACATTTTGTGTAATACAGACTAAAATAAATATTTGGTATAAATAAATAATAACTGCACTTACATTTTCATTTTTATTTATAACCCTTTCATTTATTTAATGTTTGTGGAACATTTATTAAAGCTCTCAATGTTATTAAATGATGTAACGGCTTACTCACGCGTATTTATCGGGGTAGCCCGACTAGTTTCGGACCCAACCGGACTCCTTAATCACGAGCAGACGCGGCGGGATCGCAAGTCGAACGTTCCAGTTCAGGACTCCGGTTGGGTCCGAAACTAGTCGGGCTACCCCGATAAATACGCGTGAGTAAACCGTTACATCATTTAATAATGAATCATTCTCACGATAGTTACTATCAAAGCTCTCAATGTTTTCAACCTGCACAGGTCATCGCACCAAACCAATATAGATCATTTTATCAGAATTTCATAAAATACCAATATTATGAAGCCTTAAAAGTTACTGCAAGAAATTTCCAATATTACTTTTCCCCGGCATAATTTAATCAGAGATGTAAGGACTCCAAGTTACAAATCTAATCCCCAGAGATTGGATCGGGTCGCGAACTAAACCAACTACAACAGGACTTTTATAACTTTGAGAAACTTAAATTATTTACCATCTTACTTATTAATAATGGCTTATTCGATGCCTTATAAGTCACTTGAGACGTTTCAGTGAAAAGTAAAAATAGTTTTGCCTTGCTAGTTTTTTGAGAAGTAATCATTAATGCACTGGTTTCGGTTTTTATTACATCTTTCCTAGTCGTTACTTGTCTTGTAGTTAGAAGCTAGAAAGTCTGACAATCAGTCTTAATAAGGAGTATCGTTTTGTCCAGGTCAATGGGTTGAGGAGCAAAACTGAAAAGGGTTAGACTGCAGGCCGATCCCAACTTGGGAAAAGGCTAGGCTGATATGCTGATGATAATGACTGGTTTGTTTATGGTACATGAGTGCCTTTACTAAGAGTTTTTCAAGCAGAATCGATGCTATTGTAGAAGCGAGATAGGAAACAGTACTGCAATACTGCTTTGATATTTAGATAGATTTATGTATTAAGAAAATAAGGGAAAAGCAAATAAACATAAATTTATCATTAAACTCCTTTACGACGAATCGGGTAACAACGCAAGACAACAGAATTTCCTCAAAAATCAGTATATGCCTATTGTCCATACCTAGGAATAATTCTAAATTTTATAACCAACATTCGAAGTCCACACCCAGTTATCTTCAGCATTAAAATACAAAAAACAACACTAAAACCAGTATAAATGACAGGCACCAGACATAAACATTTCACTACGGGTTCAAACAAACTGGAATACTGTGCAAACTTTACGCTAATTAGAGCGTAAAACTGAAAGAAAAATACGCAGTGGGACAAAATAAAGAAACCTAATGTTTTTCTACGGGTTTTTACGACAAACATTGAAAAACTTTTGATTTTTCCCTCTCATGTTCATAACTGCCCACGGGGCAAGCTTGCGTAATAATATAGTAGGAACAAAGACCCAACTTTGTATTTTATTAGGTAAGTAAGCAAAACAATTACATTTTATTTAAGGTCTTTTTTTCTGTCATCATCATCTGTCCTTCTACTAGATAATCCTTGGCCCTTTGTTTGTTTATTCCATTCTCTTGCCAAGAGAAAGGTGCATCTAACTGAATGAACAAAAACATCAGTTTATTTAACACGCCATTTATGTAAATTGATTTAATTTTCGACTTCATTGGAGCAACAAAAATAAACTATATATTTAATACGCTGAAACACTTCTCTTGTTGGTTGAGATAACTTAATGAAATTAGTATTTAAGTATCGGGACATTGTCTATAAGTAAGCATCTCAGCCTAAGCACTACTTCTATCGTTCTTCAGTATAGTGCCTCAGTTTATTGGCTTGGATATTGTATAACACTCAAGCGAAATTATTAAAAAATCATGAGCTTATGAATATGGTTTCCATGTTACGTAAATTGTTTTTGCACGCGGTTAATATTCAGTGAAACAATTTCATTTCACTCAATAGCTTATAACATTGTTATTACTTGCTATGTAGACAAGATGACAGGAATGAGATGGATATATGAGTGGAAATCGGAAAAAAAGAAAACTTAATAATTGCAGAACAAACCTGTACTCATGTGGTATGCAATAAAGAATATGCTATATAATTATCCAGCCAACATTTGAAATGTCATTTTGTTTTTTTTTTATAGACTCGAGAACTATAATGCCACCATCTGTTACGGTCCAAAACTATTGAACGTACTTTAAAAATAGAAACACAAATTAATCGAAACTTCTAAGTCTTACTTTCATTCGAAAGTCAATTTACGATATTCACAAGTATCATTCAAATAATTTAAATTTACAATACAACCATTCATTATTAGCAAATTCCATAAATCAGAATTTATTTACGTTTACAGCGAAATTTCGATAATTTAATCCCAAAATATCATGAACTATTAGGATTTAAGAAAACAAGAGAGAAATATGAATTATCTTCCATTTACATTCATTCGGGATACGCACGTAATTAGTATAAAGCAATTTCTCGGAGTCATTTCAAGTTGAATAATTCCTTTGATTTCATGAATAACTTATGCTTAGAAATGTAAGACGCAATTTGTATTGTGAATTGGGAGCAAAATGAAAATGAAGTGTTGTCTTGCAATGAGACTTTGTGTAAATGGTTTCGTGGAATTAAGGTAAATGACAGCTGATTGGTGATTAAAGATAATAGGTAAAAGATGTCAGCAGCGTTGACTCATAACCAAATTAAATCAAGCCTAAGAGAAAGATTCTAAAAGAAACATATACGTAAGTACAATCCAAACACCATAGAGTTATAAGTTCTCCTAAAATGTTTGTTAGATTATTAATAAAACGAAAACATAGTCTTGATACGTTGATGTGTCATGATTCAGTAGTAGTACATGTGTTTGACTTTGCTACTATCTCTTATTTTAAGTGCTGATCTTTTAAATACCAAGAAGAACTCTAGACAAACCTTTTAGTGTAATTATCATCTATTTTAAAGCAAAAAGTCAGCATGATATATAGTTGGCCGTCATTCCGCCATCAGAGGCAAATAAATCACGTTTAACTTGTGCCATTCCAGTGCAAGAGTGAGTACGGCAATACGAGGAAACGCCGGAGCTTGGAGCGATGCCAAACTCAAGAGTTTTTTAATATTTTGCAACAAATTTCAGATCACAGCAGCTTGTTGTTATAAATTGGGGAATAATTTTATTTTGAAGATATATATCAGTTTCCATAAGATGCCGTGAAAATGTTGTTAGTTCGATCAAGTTTATTTCTAAGTTTTTGAAGCAATAATCGTAGAGCATTCGTCAAGTTTCCAATGTAAAAATCGTCTTCAAGATTTAAAGCATCATTAGACCTATTTTCGCTCCAGAATTACCTTTATGCACTTTTTCCACCCCAGGAAGGACGCAGTCTCTTTTGTACCTCGAACCCGGAAACAATTACACAAGCTCTTAGCAAAAGCCTATTGTTACATTCCCGTCTAAAAACCCTGGATAGTTTAAGATCTAAGACAACTTTATTATTTACTTCACATGACGGTTGACTCCAGCAAAAAATACTGTCTGAGATTTGGGCGGTATGAAAAAAGTCCGTAACAAAAAGTTGCGTATCACCCTCTCATATATTCAGTTGCAGTACCCCCATGGGGGATAAGTCACAGAATGGGGGCAAAGAGGTTTCATGGTTGAAGTTACTTTTGATCGAGATGTCTTGGAAACTTTTTTGAGACATTTTACGATGCGGACTTCATACATATTGTTTTTACGGTCAATAAAGTGCGTGGTGTCTGTTTGTTGAATGATCTTGTCCATTTTTTTCTGAAATGATTACGAATTCTACTTTATGAAACTAATAGTACTGATTTTTTTTTAATGAAATTGGAATGTAAATTTAAAGTTATTTTTAGCCTAAAGTTTTGACTGTTATAAGATAATGTAAATACTTGAAAAAGGCTTATAATTGGCCTGAGGTTGTTATCAGCCTTCATAAAATCCCACAGTTGAGCAAACTCTCTATTTTTTAATCCCCTTTCTATCAAGATTTCTGCCTACGTGGACCCCTCTAGCATAGCACATCGATTGTTATCATTAAGACTGCCTTATTTAAACTTATTGTCTACTTTTCCTATAAAGAATAAAGTTTAATATCCCGTATAGTTCAACCTACAAAAGCCAAGTTAGATCATTATTTAAAAGCATGTTTGAAAAATTCATTATTCAAGCTATTGTCGTGGAGTTCAGCTCTTATTTATAAAACTTATATTTGGAAAAATCGATATCGGATTTAGATCGCGGTTGGCTGTTGGTTCGACTTTAATAAAGAATGGTGTTGTTGTCCCTTTTTAGTATGAAGAAACCGACAGAGATAAGGGATTTTCAAGTTATTGAAGATTTTTTCGTTATTGGCAAGAAAGTGATTTGTGTCGTGTTTTTTTGTTTTCTTAATATGGTTGCATTGATTTTTCGTTTATGTTTATGTGTTCTGTGAATTTCTGAAATACAACGGCCTTAAAACAGATACCAGAATTATTTTTTGTTCGGTTCCAAAAAAACACTATTTTCAATAAGAGACTCGTGAAAATTCTATCGAACTGCTGTCTTTTCAAGGTATTTTAGATTAGTTTTTTATTCTAAATTGTCTGTTTGTTTATGCGTAGTTGCTTTATTTGAAATATATATTATGTCTCTATCAGACACAAGTACCTGCTTATAGAGGTGACATGCCTCTCTTTTGTCGCCGTTGACGGAAACGTCCAGGAGGACATCATCATCATCATCATCATGCCTCTCTAAGAAACAAGCACCTATAGAAAAATATGTGTTAAATAATTAGGCTATTGCACTGTAAGATGCTATATCTAGTTTCCAAATTAGGATTAAAATTATATAACACAGAATTGACTAACATTACTTCAGAATTCATTGTTCATATCTAGTAATTCAAACAGGACATTGAGTGGCGGGTCATTAGCTTGCTTATTTTATGGCTTAAGTTAATGATCTGATTCAGGCGCTCAGCTCGTAAAGCCGGCTTCCGGGACTGGCCATCTCGGATGCCATCGCTGTTATAATGATCATAAACATTGTTGTTTGTATTTTTACTACTGTTATCATACATATTGCGATAGTAATTGTTGTAATGCGTTTCAAAAAGGAAGGTTTTTGTTTTCACTGAGGTTTTGAGAAGGTACCTTTGTTACCATAATACTAAGGCTCCTCTATCTGTATGTCCATCTGTCACGGGTTTTATCTTATGTACCGTGATAGATTAACACTTTTACAGATGACTCATGATGTAATTGTGCTGATGCTGTACCAACAAATGGATCAAAATAAAGGTTAATTTATAAGATTACTTTTTTCCGGTCTTCTTCTAAATTACGTTTATGGTCATGTCGTAAAATTATCTTTAAACTACGGCCTACAATAAAAGTTCAAAGGAAGTTCAGGGCTCACTAAAACTCGTGTACGGTACGGGCAAAGCCGGAGTATGAACAAGTACCAAATAAAATATAACAACGACATCCAATATCCCCGACCAGGCTACAAAATAAAATACTAAAACAACGCGAACCCAATCAAACTCGAATCGAAACAAAAAAGTTTATAATTAAATTTTCGCTCTGAAAATTAAGGTTTGATCACAAAAAAGGGGACTTTATCAAAAATGTTGAGTCGTTAACGTCGGATTACGTTAATTTGTCAGTTAATTGGGACTTTTCCCAAAGAGTTACATTGACCCTGTAAATTACAGCAATTTTGGTTAAGTTTTTGATGAAATGCCTTTGAATTTTTTTTAAGAGATATTTGTCCTACCTAACCAGTCAAGTAGTGAAGGTAACTTTAGGCTCCATCTCTATTTGAAGGTAGCCTTCAAATGATAATCGGTGTTGAAACCAAAAGTCGAAACTTCAAAAACTGGTGATGTTTATAAAATCGCGGATATGGTTCAAGTTGACTTAAAGTCTCTTACAGGTTCAAAATAAAATAGGTTAAATATTTGTATGTAAAAAATAAAAAAATAATGTGTTAAAAATATTTTTCCCGATAAGCGACGAAAGTAGTACTAAACCAACGTAATATACGCACGGTGCGATGAAATAACTAAGGTTACACTTAACTTATCACCTCCAAGTCTCTTAGAAAACCATGATAGTGAAATTTCAAAAAACCAACAACACCACAAAAACCAATACAAAACCTCCTCATTGAACAACATTTAAAACACTAATTGTACACTTTTAAACAGCCGGACGACCGCGCAAAGCGATCACCTCGCACGCCGATATCGCAGGTGTTACCCGCTATTTACTTTACCGAATAAAGCTCAACTTTGCGTATTCATCACGCCTTTATATCAAAAGGGTAGAGACAGTATAGGCACAATTCTACATTGATGAAAATCTGCGTCGATATTAAACATGATTCTGAGAAGGATTGGAAATGATACGAATATATAAATATTATATGGAAAACTTGTACGAAGAAAACTAAGAAAAAATGATTTTCGGTAATCATTAGATATATCTGAAAATTTGTAATGGTGAAAATTGTCGCGAAAATGAGCTAATTTGCATAACGTATCAATCAATTAATCTGTCTTCTGTTTATATCAAGAAGTAAAGAACGAAAATAGGTTTTCTTCGTAGTTCAAAGTATCACGAAACTTATTACGGATTGCGAGTCGAACTGGCGAGTTCGACTCGCGATCCCGCCGCGTCTGCTCATGATTAAGGACTCCGGTTGGGTCCGAAACTAGTCGGGCTACCCCGATAAATACGCGTGAGTAAACCGTTACATCATTTAATAATGAATCAGTCTCACGATGGTTATTATAAAAATATTACGAAACTTGTTAATCCATATTAACACATACCAATAACTTATCCCATAAGAACATTTTTATCTAGCTGTTCTTTTAACGCAAAAACCTACCAACGCCAATAAAGATACAAAACAAAGGAAACATACAAAAAAGCATCGATATCACACCAAAAATAGTCGTTATACAAGACGTATCCAAATAACAAAAGAAAGATGAAAGGAACGTACGGAACGCCGCAAAAGATAAAAGAAAAAGGAAAGTCTTTCTTTCAATACGTCACGGAATCAAACAGTGAATAATGTACGTGTGTGTTGTCTTCCTCTGATCAGACTGACACTAACTTTTATGTAAATTGTGGTTTTTGCTTGTTATACAGGTATATATATTTTACATAAGGCATGTTCCTTTGACGACCTCCGTGGTCGAGTGGCGTACGCACCGGTTTCAAGGTGTCGCTATCTCTGAGGTCCCGGGTTCGATCCCCGGTCGGGCCAATGTAAAAATTCAAATTTCTACATTGTCTCGGGTCTGGGTGTTAGTGGTACCTTCGTTGTATCTGAATTCCATAACACAAGTGCTTTAGCAACTTACTTTGGGTTCAGAACAATGTATGTGATGTTGTCCGCATTTATTTATTTATTATTTAAAAAAAAATGATCAACATTACATTACAAAGAACATTATTAAATGATTAATGAACAAATAATCAATACGTTTATTGCATTCCACAATGTGAACTTAGGTGGTAAGTACATAAGGAATATATACATTAGTTTTGGAGCATTGTGGGCCCTGTCGGGCATAACAAAATATAAGAATTCGGAAGAGGGCTATTAATAATATATTAACAGAAATCTATACCTAGACTGAAATATTGTAATGATTGACATTTTAAATCACTCTTATTTTTATTTAAATGTGGTTCTTGTAGACTTTATAATAACGTTCGTCGTATTTCATAATTCAAGAGAAAAATCTAGAATATACAATCCTTTGTCTACCTTGCCTTGATATTTGCATTATTAATTTATCACAAAATATGAACACGACAAAATTCTAAAATAATAAAATGAGGCAAAATCCAGAAACAGTGGAGTATAAAGTTTCTAATTGGTGTTTTAACAATGTCACAGTGTAGCAAAGTTAAAATTTCATAACCTAGCGTTTGTTCTAGTTCTTTATAATTTAGTTTTTTAATTCCACTACATTTTTGTCCGTGAAATAGCATTTAGTTATTGTATTTAATTTTCTTTGAAACCAAAGTAGGTTAGAAAATAAAAAGCATTCAGTTCATGAATGTCACTAATAATTCTCAAAATAAATTTCAAATTAAGAATATTCCGATTCCGTTGTATCAAATGCTGGAATGTTCGCAATTCGAAACCAGTTGACATTTGAAAAGTAAACGAAACAATAAAATTGAAGCCATTTAAAAAAGGAACAAATAACAGAACTTCTGAAGTTTATTTTTGTTTATTGGAATACGAATTTCGAAACCGGCGTTTGTTTATAAGTTGTTTTTAATTTCAGAATACGTAATTATTTTGTTTTTCAATTTCTTTTGAGTTAGACGTTCTGTATTTAATTTGCGTAAGTAGTATTCATAAGTCGAAAAGCCGTCTTGGAGTATAAGGCTTTAAGTCTTGGTATCGAATGATACAGTTTGTATGTAAATTGTAATCATTATTGCAAGTATTTCGACTCAGCTGGGTCTTTGTTCAGCCAACAGGTATTTAATGAACATAGCCCCCGCAGATTGTCAAACCTTTTTTCTCAAACCTTCTCGACTAAGGAACCGGTATAAATATTGGACTTCAAATTCTGTTAGTGATGTAATCAGTTCTAGGTTCTATTTAAATTAAATGACTTGGTATAGGTGTACAAACAAATTTAGTATCTAAAGAGAGTGTCTTTAGAGTTGACTTAAAAATGACTAATCTCACGTACTGATTTTACTTAAGCTTCAGCCAACACAATCTCGATTCTATCCTATAACGTACATATTCAACATATTTGGAAACGTAGCACCAACCCACAAGTTTAAAATTGATTCGAGAGCAGGATTGAAACCAACCGCGTCAGGTTACTGAGTTACACGGAGCGCTGGTTCTGAAACTGTTGACTCGACTAACACTGACACAAGTTCGCCAAGAAGACATATTTTAACAGTCAGCTTGATCTAGTTATTCGAAGATTCGGCTTTCGAGAAGACATTTTGAAATGTTAATAGTTGATATTTACGTTATATAAGGATAGGTACATACAACACATTTTTCTTCACGTTTTTTACACTGATATTAAATTTTCTTGTTTTTTTGGTTGTGTGTCGTTCCGGTTGGATTTTTGTAACTCAATTTTGAGGCACTTCCCGATAAGCTGGCTGGTTGAAAATTTAAGGGGAAGCTTCAAACCCGATGACAATGCGATTTACGTCTATAAAAATGGCTGGGCCGATTTTAATAAAATTTGAACGAAGTTACATTTAAAAACGAGAGTCTTTATTTTTTTGTTGTTGCAGAGATTTTCTTACAAATATCTTTACTTATAACAGAAAGCTTTTAATCAAGGTTTTAAGTCTTTTTGCTATAAGTATGATTTCACCCACAGAATTAAGAATAGCAAAGAGGATTGTTATATTAAACGCATTATACCTATCTATATTATTTCTTTTATGTTTTGACCTTCCATATTTTAGTCAAATAATTTCTACAGATTACAGATCCTTTTATTTTAATTAAAATTCTAGACCCTCGAGTCTTAATGAAGATATTATACACCTAGAATTTAATTATGTCTAGATTTAGACTTTGGGTACTATTTTTAGGTATTTTATTTAGTTAAGCCTAAAGACAATTTTTTTTTTTCGGTTTTCGAGGTACATTAACCTTATTTTTTTTAAGTGTGGTTGTAGATGTGATCCTAATCTATAACTATTAAGTGGTAATCGGCGGCGGCGACCTTGTGCGACCATCCCCGATTCTGTCCGTGGTCCTGGAATCTTTCTACAAGGCAGTCATGCTTAAAATGGAGGTGGCTTATCAATCAAGGCCGAGAGCTTCGCGACAGCCTCCGAGAAGAGACGATGACAGTAACAACATCACCTACCCTCAACCTTTCCATTAGTATTTGCTGTTATAAAACAAGAGAAATTAATCATCTGCTTAAATTTCAACTGTCTAATTATCTTATAAAAGTCCAAATATGCATATGCTAACATATGTTACATTTTTACGTTTTTAATTTGACGTATGAGTATGTAAAAGACAAATTTATGTTTGTTTGTAAACATTGTTTAAGTACGTTAAACAACTTGGGACTTGCCGAACACAATCTTTCAAGAACAACAACTTTAAACCGTGTGTTATCGTCAACTTTTAATTATAATTTTACATTCCCTGTAAAGGGTTATACACACGGTAGTACAAGTTTATTATACATTACTTAAACACTGTTTAGAAATTCGTTATTTACATTACGCTCTCAAGTGATGTCATTTAGTCTTCAAAATCATACTTTAAAAGTTTTTATTTTAATATGACCTCTTTTGAGGCACATTTAAAACGTGACAGTCATCGGCCTACCCTTTTCCCAACAATGTGGGGCTCAGCGACCAGTCTAACCCGTTTCAGCTAAGTACCAGTGTTTTACAAGGAGCGACTGCCTAGCTGACTTCCTCAACCCAGTTACCTGGGCGACACGATACCCCTTGGTTAGATTGGTTGTCAGACTTTTCAAGCTTCTTACTACCTGTGACGACTGTCAAAGATGTAGGAATAACGTGCCTTCCAAAACACGGAGGAACTTGTTATGAAAAAAATGGTCACCCATCTACGGACTAACCGCGTCAAGCGTAGCTTAACATGTGATCGAATCACTTATGCGGTTATACCTAAGCCACGAGCTCCTCTTAAAACGTGACATTAGATAATGATTTTAATGCGCGGTTTCAAAACGTCACAATAATATGAAGAAGAATCGGCAATATGATCCAGAAGTTACTCCGTTCGTTTCATAGGTAACTATGTAAATGATTGAAATTGAAGAAATATGGAGTGCATATTCAGTGTGTTTTCCCAAAATAATTCGCATATGTGCACAATCAGCCATATTATACGATAAATAGTAAAAATTGTGTGTTGTAACCCTAAGTAAAATAATTATTAAATGAATAATTTTGTTTCAAAAGATTACGTTCTGAGTTTGTTTAGATTAAATTTTATGTGTATGCTACGTTGCTTAAGTAGAATGTAATTAATTAAACTTGTACTGATGTTAATAATTATTATGAAATTTAATTTTTAGATAAGGATATTGTTATAATCCTGTTATATAAATATGTAACGTAATTAAATATTTAAAAAACAGATAAAGTGCGTTCATTTTCTGATCAAAATTCTCGTAAAAAATTCAAATAGAAAATGCATCATTTCACTTAAAACAATGGGGTTTAGAACCAATTTCTCTCTTTCAAACATTGATCTATAAATCAGCCTGAATTAAACACATTGATACAGAAAACTCATCTTTATTTGCAAGACGGTAAAGTTGAAATTCGCAATTCTTTGTTCAAATTACCACTTACTCATACGCTCACATTCATGTTCAAATTTGTTGTTTGAAATGCAACTGTCTGACAAAGGAATAAGGTTGGAATTTGCAGTGTAGGTAAACAGTGTCTTCGAATAAAATCATCACCTCTTTATTCCTATAGAAGTGCAATCCCCTTTTCGCCACAAAGTATAAATCCCAATTTAAAAAGCTTACTATAAAACCACGATTGAAGTTTGTGCACTAAGTGGTTTCGTCCATTGAGTTGCATCTCCCCTTTGTACCCTTAATACTTCTCCCCGTCTTCCCCTAAGCTATGTTATAACAAAATCACTATGATTCATTACCGTAAAAGGGTGGAACTGGGTAAAAGGGGACCACATTTATTTGACGTGTTTTGTGCTAGTACGTGCCTTACCTGCTATATTCCACGAAATATATTTTACTGTAATTGAATAAGTCGCTAGTTGTGATAAGAAAATTGAATTATTTGGTTAAGACTGTATTTTTATGAGTGACGGAAAAGAGAAAAAGGAGTCCTAAAGGCAATGTCGCAAGGTTCAATATTACAATAGTATCATGATTACAGAACAATGTGTAATTAAACATACGATTCCATTATATTAGTACCTAAAAAAAACTTCAAAAACTTACAGTTTGAATGAAAATAAATTATTATTCTTGCATTTTTCCTTAAATTTAATTCCATCCACATTATGAAAAATCTCAATGCAAACTAAAAATGCTATGTTTACATTCTCCGCTGTTCACTCAAATTATAACTGACGTTAAAGTAGTTTGCTGGAGGCTATATTGCTGGTAATATTCGACCCCAAGACCCCCAGCTAGGGCCATGACCCTACTACGTAGGGGAAGGTGGGGTAAGACGGGGACCTTAAGGTATTTCATAAATAAAACCCATCTTTTTTAATTGCACAACGTAGGAACTTTTATTAATTAAATAATCAGTCTTTCTTCTTTTAATAACAATCAGTCAAAACAAAAAAAAATAAGTTCTTCTCATATAAATATAAACTTTTAAAAAATAACTGAATCACCCCATCTTACCCCACCTATAGGGTAAGATGGGGTATACCCCTGGGGTAAGATGGGGTATAGACTATTTAAGCGCCGTCATCTTCACAAACCGGGCAGATATGTTCAGCTTCGTCATCGCTGTCTTCCACTCCTGCACAGACACAATGCGCTCACTTGCCTCAAGTACGATAAGTGATACAAGTATGATAATCGGAATACAAGCCGCGACAGTATAGACATTCTGTATCTTCTTCTTCTGTGCCTTTTCGCTTTTTCGGTTTTTCAAGTTCTCTTTATTGTTATTTTTGTCATTTACTTTTTGTTTGTTACATGTGGTTTTAGTTTCTACCTATTTTAGTTTTCCTCTCATTCTTTTTTATATAGAAAAGCAGTAATAATAGCTGCTTTTCCCCTTCTTCGAACTTGTCTTGGTCTTTTTTCGGCGAATCGCGAATAAGGCATTAACTTTTTCGGGCTAACCAGATGGAATGCATCATTATCTATATAATCATTTACTGTTGCCTGCTTGAGACATGAGGTTGAAGCAGTTGGTGGAGGTGGAGAGTTTGCTAAATGATTTACGGCGGTGTAGCCATTTAAGCATCAGGAAATGACAACATTACTGTTTTTGGAACTGTACTATAAAAAAATAGTTAATGTTGAATGCAATCTCAATACAAACTGAATAACAACTCAGCGGATAAGATCGGGTACCTACCCCGTCTTGCCCCACATAAGTGTCCCATCTTTCCCAAACTGGACTTAAAAGTTGTATTGAATTTTTAGAGGTTATAAATCAAAAGAAACCGGCATGAATTAATGATTTTACAATAGTAAAATAAATACAAATTAACAAAAAAAATATGTCACACATTATGTTTATCATACATTATAACAGTCATGCACTTTATATGCTTCAATAATTAGATAAAACCACTTCAAATTTTAAAAATGTACTTACCATGAAGAATCGTGCGCTCCTTCGAACAAACTTTTTGCGACTCTAACAAGTACTGATAAATACGACTAGATGGCGTCAAAATAACTTTTCAATTAATACTGTATTATATATTTTTGGAGGGTCCCCATCTTACCTCGCTACCCCGTCTTACCCCACCTTCCCATATACTTAGTAAGTAGTGAGCAGGTTAAAGACAGAAAATCCAGTTTTTTTTTAAACAAAAACCTAATATGTATGCAAATTGCCCTCGCGACATTTAGAGGATCACTTATTAATGGATTCAAGAACTACAAATGACCCATGTAATTTATAACCGTACTTATGACGCTTAACCTTGATTTATTTTTATTACATGTTGTAATAGTGGAAAAATAAATAGATACGTCATCTGTCAAAATTTTAAGATGGCGGATAGCGCAGCCTTAGTGATCGAGTTGAAATTTAACTCTTTTGATACGGATGACTTTAAAAAGCTTTGTAATGAATAGACAAACATTCATTACATTAAATTAGTTATTAACGTACGAATGTTTGCTTGGTTCAGTTAATTAGTTGCTTAGCTAATTAATGTATTGGCATTAGGTACTTAGCTATTTTTATTCAGAGATCTTTAAAAATCGTTTTTCGTTACCTTTTACTGATACTTTAATAAACATATATTTAAACTTGCTGTTACCCGTGGGCCCACCCGTTATAAATCGAAAATGATCCCACGTGATCCTGGTTATTAACTATCTGGGTACTAAGTTTCGTCTAAATCTGTTCAGCGGTTTTTGCTTGAAAAAAGAACAAAGATCCACACATACAAACTATCGCATTTAAAAAATTAGTAGAGTTACACAATTCAAAATATTTTTAATACTTTAACAATTCATATACAACCTTCTTTCTTTACAATAACCCTTTTCACATACTTAGACTTCTGTTCTACACCTGCGTCACGCCACAACAAAACAAATTCTAACAATTCCGAACATATTGCTGTGAAATAAAAAGGCATCTCATCTGACGTGAACCCGACATATTAAACTTGAATGACCCGCGGGACACAATGGATTTACGCCGTCTTACCATCAATTGAATTCTTCAAGTTAGCTTTTTCTCTCATTTCCAAGTATATTTTAGAATCCCCTTTTATTCGTGAAAGCATTGTAACTTTATTCCGCTTCTTTGATTTTGCTTTCTAGTGTTTTAAATAGATGGTATTCCAATTTTTGTTGGTAAGGTTCTATAGTTTTAATAGTATTGAGAGTAAAATCTTACAAAGGAGAAAAATAATATTTGTTGTTGATTTGTCAATTCAAATAAATATGTAATGTCTGAGTTTTCTGGGCGCTGATAATAATAATAGGTAGCAGTATTATAAAGTAACTCCTGGTCGTATAATTATGTAAATACATAGAAGGATTTAAAAGTGGTAAGTATGTGCAAAATATATAGGTAGAGCTTCAACCGTCACACATAGATGCGTTGAAATTAATGACAATTTAAATTCGTCTAGTGCAAAAATCCATTGCGTAGTTTCACCTAAAGTAATAGTTATCCCGTCTAACATTCTCCGTAATGTATGCTGATAATATTCGTGTACAACAAACATCGTTAAAACCAGCGCAAAATGACAAAAGGTGCTTCGCGTGGCTTGAATATTTTATATTGTTTATGCGAGAAATTAAGTCTTTGGATCTTTTGTTCCATTTTCCTTAAGAGTTGAGTATGTATCGTTACGCAGTTCTGCAAATAACAGCGGTTAATTAATGCAAGGTAACTATAAAAATGTAGAGTTGCTGAAAATGAAATGTTATTCAAATGAGCTTCAGCTTCATTTGTTTTAAGGATCCGTATTGAAAGGATGAATACTGAACCTTCTAGCTAATTCAACGCTGTCTGTTATTCTCTCCGTCACTAGGCTGTATCTCATTTACCATGATAGCTAGATATTATATTAAAATTTAACAGATGTTGCGGTAAAATAAATTTGTTGGGTGCCAATTAGATTTGAGGGTGGGTACCTTCTTTTTCACAAGTCTGTATCAGACTGGACCGGTTGATTATCTTTGTTGGTTCTTCCCGTTCTTAAGATAGAATCTGCTGTGCTCGAAATCTACAGATTGAGAACACAGGATTATAAGATGATTTTGTAAATATTTCGTTACAAAAAATCCATTTCTATAAAAAAATATTATATTAAATGTAAGTTCTACATAAAACAGGATACGAATTATCCAATAACAAAAAAAAACTATATTCAGACACAATTCTAATTAGCTAGCTAATTAGTATCGTGACTCAGCATAAATCAGAGTCATTTGCAGCAATAATCAATATTTGTATAATAGATAAATGTAAATGTGTTTAAATGGAACACCAAATCATTATCTGTGGAAACGTCAACCTGAGCTATCACTGTTCGCACCTTTTCCACTATGATAACTAAAGATTGTTAGCGACGTGGTTTCAATCAGACAAACAACAAACCCTTAAAAGTAGAACCCAATACTAATAATATATCTATCCTGCTTCAAACTTTAGGTAAGAATCCCCAAATCAAAGTCCATCTGCAAAATAATCTTTAATCACTAGCTCCTGAAACACCGTAGCAAGTATTTTAATTCTTCTGCAAGAAAAAATCCATGCCACCCTAAATCACTCACACTACCTCCTTAAACAGTACCGTAGCAAGTATTTAACTCCTTACTGTTCTACAAGCAATATCTGTGTAGGTAATCCACCAGTCCAGTCATGTTGTAGCTCATAAATAACGGACAAATGGACAGCTCATATATTGCTTCCTGTGTCGTGAGGCTCCCGATACATGATATATACAAGCAATGTACATTGTAACACAATTAATTTTACATTTAATGTGAGCTTTAAAATGGATATGTAATTTATAGCATGGTTGAAGTTGGTCAAATGATATCTTAAAGTAAGCTTTGAATGAGATGTAAAAAAACTGGTCAAGTGGTTTTACGATCAAGAAGGATTATTTATTTAAACTTTAACGTACAAATGTGGTACATAAGGCTAAACCGCCTTATGTGCCACAATTGTGCGTTCGTCATATTAATGACCATAGCATCTAATAAATAAATAATAATAGCTTAAGCTCGTTTTTTTTTCAGTTAGTAAAAACCGAAGTTTATAATTTGCGAAAGTTTCAACTCTCTAGTTATCGAGGTTCCTGAGATATAGCGTGTGGACAGACGGACAGACAGATTTTTGGATACGGCAACCTCAAAACCGATCAACTGCAAGTTCGCCTCAAGACATTAAGGGATTTTTATAAAAACTGTGTAAGAAAAAAAATGAAAAAGGAAACCATAATGTTTTAACAATCGTAGGTAAATAAAATCTGAATAATACCCCAGATGAGTCTAAAAATAGTTTCACTTCAAATGCAATGGATGCGAATTGTGGTTATCACGATCAGTTTAAATTATCGATATTCACGTTGGACAATAATAGGATTCGAATTCAAATGCACAGTCGTTTGTTTGTTTTGAACACTTGTGTATAACGCATAATGAATGAACACATTAGCTAAGTGCCTCGGTATTGCAAACACATATATTGATTAAATTATTGTAATTAGTCAGTCTTTTTGCAAAAATAAATGAAATATTTACTTAATACGTAACATCGACGTAAGGCTAAGTATTTTTATGGATAAAAGAAAATAAAAGAACAAAAAAATATCTAATATGAAATTAGGAAAAAAATGTATCCGAAATATACAATCGTGTGTATACTATGTGTGCATAGTCAAAGTAATAGTAAATTAGGTAATTGAAACATTTCAAACATTCGAACTAAAAAAAGTGAAATATCAAAAAGAGTACAGTCTAGTCCTCAAGTGAAGCGTTTTGTAAACAAGGCTGGCGCAGACGGCGACCAGTGACCGTACAGTCGGTTACAAATGTTTTTCACACTAAAAATTTCCTCCTGTGATTTATGGTAGGAATTTGAAAGCTTAAAATATACTTATAAAACAATAATTATGTAAGCTCAATGAAGTTTGATAAAATGGGAGTATTAAGACTCCGCTGTTTGTCAGTCTCCCCGTCCATTTGGCACAAGGTTATCAACTGGACTTTTTATATTTTTTTAATCACGTATATTTAGAACACGTACATAGCTATTAGTGTAATAAACACAAATAGTTCTTAAAACGTCGTAGTTTTTAAATAAAATCAAAACTAACAAAGGAAAAAAATAACACAAAAAAAACTAGCATTCTCGACTAAAAAGTCACTGCTATCAAACTACAAGATAATTTACATAATAAATGAGTTTGTTTCTATTAAATTTAAATCAGTCCGAACACTTATAGTCCCGAGTGTACGGGTGTGTTTCTCATAAGAAATTCTTTTTGATTTACTTCACTCTGGCAACAAAGATGGAGGGTTTCTCTCAAAATAATAGACTGTATTTATATTTTGATAATGTATTAGATTGTGAACTATTTGCTCCGTTTTTTATTCAAAGTATATGAGTATATCTAATAGGGTTTTTTAGGAGTCTAGTAAAATATTTTACAACTATTCTTATGGATTCGATGATATCGATCGATATTTGATGGATTTCATCTAAGTGGGTTTAATTCATGTAACTATTGATTATTGATTGATAATTAATTTTATTCTAAAATGTAATTCTAAGTTCAGTTTTTTAATATTAATATGATGGTGAAATTAAACTTTTTTTTATAAAATTAACAGTTGATGTTTAGATTTAGCACTTAAAGTGTCGTCTCATGGTGATCGGTGATTTTAAGCCGTATGGCTCACTGTAACACCGGCTTTAAAAGGTCATTGAAACAGTATCCTTTATAATAAACTTTCAAGTTTGAATCCCCTTGCAAACTAGAACTGAAATACTAAGACAATGGGACTTCAGAAGGACTGTAGGACCCTTACAGCGAGCAAGAGTGAATACTTCATTGTTACCCTGTGTGTCTACCTCCTCGCTTGCACTAAGGAGTCTGGTATATACCTATCCTCCTCTAACATGCCTATTACGTGTTCTTTTGTATTCAAGACACGTAGTTTTCAATTTTAATTACGTGTGTCTGCTGTGACTGGAAAATGATTTGGGGATGACGTTTGAGATTTGAAATTGTGATTTGTTGTCGAGTTTAATTTAATAAGGTCGGTTAATCGGTTTTGTTTAACAGATTATTGAAGTTACAATTTTAAGAGTTTTAATGTTATGAAACGTAAAATGTTTTTCGTACATATTCTCCTCGAAGCGTGGTAATGTGTGTGCATAAAAGTGTTTTGAATATTTATTTCTATTGTTATTGATAACATTAATTTTACGAACTTTGCGAAACTATCCACTGTACTATTGTAAATTGTGGTAACTTTCATGCTACGGACTCTATTCATGCTAATGGGTATTGTTTAAATACATTTTTTTTAATCAAAAGTTTGCGATTTCATATTAAACATTTTTTTTTCCAGCCATTACTTTCCCACTGCAGGGCAAAGGCCTCCCTTAGGTTCTACCACTCTGTCCGGTCTATTGCTTTTGCCATCCACTGTTTGTGTTACGCATCCAGTTCGTCGCGCCATCTCATTCATTTAAACAATTAAAACCCAAAATTATTTTATTTCGTTCTTCAAAAGTCAAACACAGAATAAAAAGTTTTCAAATTACGAGACTGAAAATACCCAATCGCATTTACAAACAAAACTTAGTAAACACGAGCGTCATAAACTTTCCGTTCACATCATACGTCACCACAAAACTTAGAAATCTAATAAAACAATCAAAGCAAAATATGTCTTAATATCTGGGGGATAAAGATGTATATTCGTATGCTGAGATTCAATTAAAACGGGCACTTTAGAGAAGATTCGCTTCCGAGGGATGAGACGAAAAGTTTTATATTGGCTTAGCAGGCTGGCGGCTGTGATGGATCATTCTGTACTAGAAGTGGATAAAACGATTATTTAATTTTCTGTATCATATTTTATCAAGTAATAGACGAAGTAAACTTATAAATGGGATTAAAAATAATATAATTAAAACTTTCACAAAATCAACTATTACTATACATCGGATGATTAGATTTTGTATTTGGTACTTTTTTCTATCATAAAAACAATTCACACAGTACATAGTAAATAAGTTTCAATCATCCTTTTAATATTATTAACGTGAATGTTTGTGAGTATAGATAGATGTTTGTGACTCTTTAACGCAAGAACCACTGAATGGATTTCGATAAAATTTTATACAATTTTTTTTCTTCATAACCTTTATTAACTTAGGATGGTTGTCATTCTTTTCTTATATTCCTGTGGAATCATTTTCGAATTGTAACGGACGAAGCTGCTGGCAACAGCTAGTATATAGTTTGTGTTGGTATTGTTTCGATTACTTAGATTTCTATTATAGGTTGAAAAAAAATAAGTTTATATTTTTATGTAAGCTGCTTAACTCCATTATTATTATTGATGTCATCATATTCGGATTTCCGTCATTTAACACTCTACTAAAGAGTTATTCATCCTTCACATTGCAATCCCCTTTTTAATTTTTTTCAATTCGTATACAATTTACAAAACAGTCGCTTCTTGATATTCTATACGCGGGACAGAAAAAAAGATTTCCGTAAATAAAGGCAGAGATTTTAGTAATGCCAAGTGGAATACTGGAAATGTAGAGTCAGCAACAAAAGTCGGTTTATACAATCAGATTTATTTGTTATGTAGTACCTAGATTTACTTGAAGAAAAATGTGGCGTTCACGAGGAAGTGGAATTAAAGGAATAATATTTATGATATCAGGTAACAATTTAAGGTTGTGAATGATATATTGTTGAAATGTACTAAGCACCAAGTATTTGAGTGTCTCTATAAAACTAGCCAAGTGCGCCTTTGACGACAAGCAGCTAAGAGGTCCGAAATAATATTACATAAATATTAATTTGGATAAACAAATACCTGTCAAATTGATGTCTGTGTACCCCTCGTTGTTTTCCTGATTGATTGTCATTATTAAATTTGTAAAAGTGTTAACACAAGTAGTTACATTATTTGTGAAAGTTTGTACAGTTTAGTTATCACGATTTATGAGATACAACCTGATGACAGACGGATTGACAGTTGCCCAGTCAGTTGCGCCTTAGTAATGGGGACGCCGTTTTCACCGTTTGGGTATGGAATCCAAAAAACACTGTTACTTAGTAAATATGATTTGTGTATTGACTTTTGTTGCTGACTCTACACTCAAAATCTGCTGCGTTCCTTTTTATATGGATAAGATTTAAGAAACGTTGGACAAAACAAAGAATTACAAATTCTATGAGCATTTCATGTGAAAAGTTTGACCTGATTTTATTTAAGAGAACAGTATTTGTATTTGTGAATATGTCACTTTTTGACATTGTAATTGTGAGGCAAACGTTGTTTACATAAATAGCGTAGTAATTTTAGGACTGTAATTTGTTATTCTTTTGTTTTGCTTGTTTGTAACAATCAAACGCTGTCGTCTAATCCTTTCAATCGATTTTAGCTTCTGAAGCTTTGTTCAATAGTGTTTACACCAGATTTGTGGTTCGATTTCTTTAGACTAGTATTGATATTATGTAGGAACTTTTTGCAATCACAATTTTGTCAGGTTTGCAGCTAAGTTTTGAAACTAGTTTGCTTCAGAGAAATTTTACATAATCTATAAATTATTCTTCCTTACTCTATTGCAGTAATAATACAGCCCCAAATGTATTGAGTAGGGAACCTGTAGCCTGTAGCCAGGAAGCCCACAGGAGACAAGCTGTTTATAATTTCATTTGTTTTTGCTGTGTGTGCTGTGTGCTTACAATGTGCTGATAACAAGTCCAAAAATAAAAAGATATTTATGAGTACTTATAAAATACGTTGCATTTAACCCTTGCATATTTCAAGTCGTAAAACAGAATGTTGACGTGTTAATGCGATATCAAAACTTCATGTGTCAACACCAGTTTATTTTACCCAACCATAAAGGATGTTCGTAAAAGATATGACAACCAGGTACATTGTTAAATTTGATATCAGGAATTTAAGAGAGGTATTAAAATTTCAGTTTGGCAAAAGTTTCTGAACAATTCATTTAATAATATACCTGTTATGAATCAAACAATTTATGCATATAAAAGACTTACATCCGTAATCTAATATATAAAATTCCCGTGTCACGATGTTAGTTACCGTACTCCTCCGAAACGGTTCGACCGATTCTTATGAAATTTTGTATACATATTGGGTAGAACTGAGAATAGAACAACATCTATTTTTCATACCCCTAAGTGATAAGGGTTGCTCACACTAAAAAAAAATATTTTCGTTTTTGGACGAAATTGTTTGTTTTTATTTTTTTTATAATGTGGCATTAAAAATAAATACAACTAGAAAAAAAAATATCCGGCAAAACAACGTTTGCTGGGTCAGCTAGTAATTTCATTCGCGCGCATCGAATACGGACGTGCCTTATAAAGTGCAACGTGTAGACATTTAAATTCGCGAACAGCGCGGCTCTATGCCGCTGCCCGTCTCTGTCGCTATGAGCTCAACACTCATAGCCAACGAATTGTTGGCGTTTATACAGCACGCCATCGACACCATGGATGAAGTTAGCATCTTGCAAATATGCAAGACTAACTTCAAGGAAGAAGAAATAAGCAGTGGGAAGAGACTGCTGTACATGAGCCTGGACAAGCTCGACCAGATGCCGTCTAGACGGAGGGACGGTACGGAGAAGAGCGTCCAAGACATAATCACCTTGCTGAAGGTGACCGATCCGGACGACGTTCCGACTTTCGTGGCGAAGGATCTGCACAAGCTGCCCCCCGTCACGTTCGACCACGTTGACGTCACGAGGCTCCTAAAAGACATCATCTTCCTGAAGACGAGCCTGTCAGAAGTGCAGTCCAAACTAGAGGTCTCGGAAAAGACCATTCGGGAGCTGCGCGC
The DNA here is from genome assembly GCF_003590095.1 of Trichoplusia ni. NCBI lineage: Eukaryota > Metazoa > Arthropoda > Insecta > Lepidoptera > Noctuidae > Trichoplusia > Trichoplusia ni. The sequence continues at coordinate 10,563,085 of NC_039486.1, forward strand.
GGAAGTAGTGTTATTGCGTAACACTATGTCTGTAAGTAGGTCACCTGACGAGGCCTCTAAGGTGAACACACGTCGCGGGGCGCAAAACCTTTCCGTCTGCAGTTTTGCATCGGCTGATTTCGATGCGTCTGCAGTTGTAGGAGAGTGCAATGCCCCGATTGCGAAAGAAGTATCCGCGTCGACGCCTCGGCGCGTTTATGCTGACGCCGCTGCTCGAACACCGAGCTGCGTGACTTTACCCCGCGCGCCCGCGCCGGCGCCCGCGCGTGTTCCTGCACGAGCCGCGCCTGCTCCGTGCCCCGCCCCGCTGCCCGCCGCACCGAGTGTGCTGCTGCCGAGACGGGATGAAGACGGTTTTGAGCTGGTGCAGAAGAAGAAGCGTCGTCCCAAACCTACAAAGAACCGCTGCGGCAAGGCTCCAACAAAGCCCGAACAACTAGTGCGTGCCGCGCAGCCGAACACGCCGGTATACATCTCCCGCCTACATTACTCTGTGAAGCGAGAGAGTATCGTCGAGTATGTGCGCCAGAAGTTGAAATACACGCTGAGGGTGCAGGAGCTGGAGTCGAACCGCAACGTCAACTTTAAGGCGTTTGTGGTGCGAGTACCGAATTGCTTCCTGCATCTCGTCTTAAATGAAGACTTCTGGCCTCAGAACGTGGTGTTCCGTCGCTTCCGCGGACAAGTTCCACCAGAACGCACTAAGACGTAGTATAAGGAAGCTTACTAACTTAATTTTAAGCTATATATACTAACAACTATTGTATAAATATCTATGTTAGTCTGTAAGGTATATGTCTATGGGCCTTAGTAGCCTGATAATAAAATGATTTATTTATTATTTATTATTATTATTATTATTATTAATTAAATAAAAGTAAAAGGGTCTTTTGTTTTTTGTTTCAATTTTTTGTTTTTATACATATATTATTGTCTTGTATTTTGTTGACTAATTTCATCAAAGATTAAAGTCATTAAACACCACATTACAATTTTAGAAGCAAACCTGACAAGTGCATTTACGATTCATCTTGAGGTCTAAAACACTCAGCAAATACCAAGTATTAGAAACAGAACTAAATTAAAATTTCCATTATTAAGAGCTCTGAAACTTTTCTTAACTTACTCAATTCTTTAAGCCGTAAATTAAACACAACTATTCCCGAAATAAATTCAATTAAACAAGCAATAAATTTCTCGCCTCTAATATATTTCAATTCATATCGTTTGCTAGATTTAAAGTCGATTTATCTTGTTCAGGAGAGTTAAGTAAAGCCCTCAATTGTGTCTGACAAGGCCCGCTACAGATTCGGTGTTGTATTTTCTGCCACTTTTCTCATTTTTGAATCGTAAATGGTAATGTTACGATTTTGTTTTCATTTGTTCCCCTTTTTTTATTGTGTTTCATTTCTATAGCGATAGATTAAAAGCTGGGGATGGTTTTTTATTTGCTTGTCATTATTTTTTATGAAGTAAAATTTTATTTTTAGTTTTTCATACACTTTTTTGTTAAGAACTGCACTAAGAATAAGAAGTAGTTTCATCGTTTCGTTCAATGTATTGTACGAAGGCTGTATATTATTGTCATAAAATTAACTATTTCAACTTCAGTTGGACCTAAGGCTGAAATAGAGTTATTTCTGATCAAAGTTCGTGTTGGTATCGTTCGATTCATTTTTATCCAGGAGGCCTTCATAATTAGCTTCCTATAATATATTGTCATCTTTTGTTATTTTGACATTCAACTTCCAAATATATAACAAATACTTTTGAGGAACATTTGGGTGTATAGGTATATTTATATTTCTTTCCTTTCTGCCCATCCCAAGCAGAAAGATGTGAATAATAAGCGCATATCGTTACATATTTCTAGACCTCCATAAATTTATTTTTACGACGCATTTAAAGTCTTTACGAGAATAAAAAACATCGCCCTTTGTGCGAATACTTCATGATTCGAGTATTTTGAAACGGAACAATTAAGGGATTTATAGGCCTTTATTTTTTATCTCTCGGCTCATCCCTTAATAGACAACAATGACGAGTGAATTATCAGAGTTTCTTGTTTTGATAAATAATTTTAATGAAGCGCCAGTTGGCCATTTTAGATCAATTTGATATTTCCCTTCTGAGGTTTTTGTATTTATTTCAAAATGTTTTAATAAAAGAGACAGGTCTGTGTTACGTACCTGTATTATGCCATTGTCTTATTAGTAATTAAATAATATATACAATTAAAAAGGAAAATTTTATTTTGTCGTGCTACCAGTGGTATACTCTCTAGCAAAAGAATAACTTAATCGCTAGGCTGATGTTTTGAGTGGCAAGACAAAGTCTACAAGTCGTAATCATTCTTTGCGTACAAAAGATAATACAGGAAATATTTTCTACGTCATTTACTTTCAAAAAAAATGTTTGTTGTAAAATCGTCTGCCCAGTGCCTAGTCTAAAGCTGACTTATAGGTTCAGTCATGCGTGGCAGGAATCGATTTAGTATGATTGTAATAATATTTATCAACAAAATTATAAGTGTTTTACGTATTAAATGTTGAAGTTGAAAACGTCAAAACAAACTTTTTTATAAGTCAATAAACTACTGAAACATTAATCATCAAAGTTTTCATTCTCTGGCGACCCTTTTACAATCAAGATAATAAATCATATTTACTCATAAAACGACAATAATATTTACTTTCCCTCTTGCCTACAAAATACTTTGTGAAACACGATTCATTTTGATGGTGTAAATACTGTTGACATTTCATGATAGATCACTTTAGTTGGTGATAATATTAGAGAGTAAAACTTCAACGTGAATATTATGGACTACTTAAAAACTAATTCTGCCTCCAGGCTTTCTCGTTTTTTTGTTCGTAAGACTTATTACGTGACTGAACTTTTAAATAAGTGGGTATTTCAGCAAATAGGCCTGCACGAAAATGTTAAAAAAATATGGTAAACTCAACTGATTAATTAAAAAAATTGCTTGTTAAAAATCGCAACAAAGGTCGAACAGCAACAGACGCAACAGATTCGAAAACAAAGGTCACAACACAAAATTGTTTCAACGAAACTCTAAAATCACACATTTTCATCTCATACCGAACATTTTCGATCACTACATAATGGGTATCGAGCATGACGACGCATACATAAAATTATATGTACTCCGCCTGAGGTGCGGTCGTAAAGAAAACGAGCAATGTACAGCGAACATAAAAACAATCGTTTGGAAGACAGACGATCTCTTCTAGGATGTTGTTTTAATACTATTGGTATTCTAAGTTCGCTGTAGTTCTAATTATATTAAATGTTACAATTGATTTCATTAATTAACAAGTAATGGACTAAGGCAGACCTTTCCTTGCCTCACGCAATATAGGTTTTCTCAACGTATAAAAAAAAAACATTTGTTGGTACGGAAGTTATAATGATAAAAGAAAACGGAAATTCTTTAAGAATAAATATAGATTAAGTATCAAAGTTCGTCTCAATACACTTATATTACATTTAATCAGCCTCTATAAATTACGCGTATAGAACACAATTTATTATATTATTTTTCAATACAACATACTTTAACCGAAACCATGTTGTTACTTTAACATTGTACACTGTAATTAAAATTTTGTCATTTCAGAATGTCTATTAACATTATTTTTAAACCTGTCAGCAACAACCTTTGACGATCACAATGTTCCCGACTTTTCCGATAAAGTTTTGTTTTGACGTGCAGTCCACCACCAAGTACGGGTTAAATTAAACACACAAAGCGACCTTATGTTACAGCGTTAAGACTCATTTTTGACATGATAAGTTGCTAGTGATGTTTGGTTCATTGTATGCCAAACATGAGTTTGCAATTATTTTGTTGACTGAATCTTCTACACCAATATAACATTTTGGAAGTATAGATTAAAAAAAAATCAACCTTTCAAGAACTTTTTAATTTTTTATTTCGTGCAAAAAAAATGATTAAAGAGAATTTGACATAGACATTTGACATAGAGTTTAAAAATACTATTACTAATTGTATTGACTATTGAAAGGCAGCCTTAGCAATTCTATTTGAAACTCTATTTTCAAGTCACATACCGAAATAAACTTGTCAATTCGTACTAGAATACTCCCGACTCACTTAAGACCGTCCAATAGTATCGCATCATGAATATTGTTCATCAAATATTAGTGACTGTATGATATACAACCTACTTTCGTATGTAAACGGGGACCGCAAATATGAGTTGAGGATACTTGATTCACTTTTTGTATGGAATTGAGGAAATGTGTTTTTTTTTTGTGTCATTGTTATTTATAGACTATGAGTGGGGTTCGATAACGTCAAATGTAAAAATAAATGTAGTTAATAGAATGTTTTATAGCAAATAGGCTACATTCTACCTAATGAATGAAGTTAAGAGGAAGTAGAGTATATGGTGAAGGCTGCATGTACACTAATGTACTGTAACTAGCTTTGCAAACGTTGCGTAACGTTGAAGTTTAGTACCGTTACCGTATTTAGAGACAGCATCTCTTTAAATCTCTGATGACTCTAAATTATCAGTACGACTGATAATTTTTGGTTAAAACTAATCCTTAAAAAAGAAAATATAAATTACTGATGAATCAAATTTAACAGTGGTAGTAAATTAATAGTTTTACACATAAACTGTCGAAGAATTCTTACCTGAAAGAAATATATGTTCACGGTTATACACAGTGAAAAGTCAAAAAAGAAACGTTTCATCAAGCTAAACAAATCACTAAACTAGGAAAACGTTAACATGTAGACTAATAAGCCGACAAAGAAGGACCAGCTTAACACACACATCAATCACTCGTAGCAGTCGTAGCAGTCACGCTCCTTTGAACATTCCCTCTACCTCATATTTCATATTCCTCTCCGTTAGAAACTACAGAAATAGAATTTTCCTCGAAATATTGCAGATTTCAAGTGGTCTACAAGCTACGAAATATTCGTAGCACTGTAGATCCGTAGCTTCGTAGTCATTCGTAGAGCCGTAGCATTTATATGCAGCGCAGTAATAAAAGTTTTGTGTCGTAGTCGTTTTGGTGATAAGTAAAGCAATTATGTTGAATGTTTCTACTAAGAGATACAAATTTAGCTCTGTGAATCCTTCTTCCGGACTTTAAAAGTTGCTGAAAATTATACGGTAATTTATTGTACATTTTTCAGATAAAAATATTTTAAACATCGTATGAGTTTATCAAGGCTGGATAGTACCTTTGTTTGTAAACAATACATGCGTTTTCAGTGCATTTAACTATGTGAAAGCCACTTTTATAAAAATAAATGTATGTTTGGTCGACCTGAATAATATATGAACAAAATTGTCGTTAACCAAACCAATCAACACACAGAAACGCATTTATAACATATTGCAATCGAAGAAATCAAATAAGATGTAAAATATCACATCAAATACTCATTCTAAAATTGTATATTACAGTACTCACGGAAGCGTAACAATTTTATATTGCTACATAGTTGTAGCTCTGGCTACGCTGTAGACGTTTCGTAGCTGATATTAAGAACTTGAGTTATTACGGTAGAGGTGCAAACTCAGTGATGACGTCATAATATTAACTTTACGTCTCAACCCGTAAACTTAGAAGGCGAATAATGTTAACGTGAACGATGAGTGAAAAATTCACGCATAAAAGTTTTCGTGAAAATAATTTGCGGAAAACGAAAGTCAACCCTGTCTGTGTGATAACGGCTTAAAGAAAATTCATATTTTTCGCTCAAGCACAGTCATGTTTTGGGAAAGCTATGAACTTTTATTGTTTTGTATTATACTATAAATTTTATAACTATAGGAGGGAGAGCTACGCTTTTTGCGCAATATCCAATATTAAACTTTAGTAGGTCAGAGGTGATATAAAAAAATTGGTCGCTGCCTGATTTTGATGTCTAATGTCCGACACTTTTATACTCTTTACTTGTATCCGTCATTAACTGTATAAACAACATTACATTAACTATTAACATGGTAACTTCTGTCATTTAGTTGTCGTTTTAATAATTTACCACAAGATTTTGCTTACTCAGTACGACTGATAATAAAAGTTTAAAATCATCACCATCCAATTATTTAGTCAAACTGACCTCTTATTTAACCAATAATAGAATTCAGGTCGAATGCCCAAATTTATCTCTGAAAATTCGTCACTGCATTATCTGGCTTTTACAAAGGCAAGTATGTATTTTCGAAAAGCTTTCCAAAGCACTTATGTTTATTTCAGAAATATCTGCAGTGAAATATTCAGTGAGCTTTTAGTGTATAAAATGTGTTGGTTTTGAAGGCTTTTGTATGAAGCTGCTTATATTTTCTTTCAGGTTTTTAAGTTGAAGATGATTTTAAAATTGCGTTTAGAATAGTTACTATGAAAAATACGGGTAAAACACGTAGACATGTGTAACTTGAAATTTTTGTCTTTTTATAGAACTAAATAAGCAATTGATAAAAATTAAGAAACAATTAAAAATGCAGCAGTATGTTGATAAGTGACTATAGTTGTGTAGCAAGTCATATATCTTTCAATAAATCATCTATTCAATGACGATTATGAAAACAGAGGTTTAAACGTAATATCGCTCTTATATGCAAAATGTTCTAAGAATATTCGTAAGGATAACTTTCCATACATGTACATAAAACTTGAATTAAAATTCACTTACCGTTTACATAGTACAAATTTTTTATTCATACCTATTTTGTCATCAAATCAATTTCTACGAAATAAAAAAGTACAATTCAAAATATGAAAAATGTCTACTAAAATAAACTGAGGTGAAAGGGTGTGCATTGAAGCGACAACTCTGCTCACGGTACATTTGCTTGCACTACGACATTACAGACAACTTTTCATCAATTATACTTTGCCTCCAAATAGTTAAATGTCATGATGATCAGAGATTTTAGGTATAGTCCGATTTTTTATTCGAGTCAGTAAAATGACATTTCCAGTGTGGCAGGTTTTTAATTCCAAATAAATAGTGATGTGTTAGAATCGACTTATTACAATCAAAAGTTAATCGAGCTTACATTTTCTTATTCAATATCAAATTGGCTTTATATAAAAAAAATATTTAATTTACGACAATTAATCAAAAGGCTTACACGATGACTATTTTTTAATGTAAAAAAAATGAAAATTTATAAAATTAAAGCCAAATGTGGTGCTGGTAATAGATGAAGCACCTTACTATGCAAGAAAAGTCGAGCGCATCCAACTCCAAACTTGATGAATTCTAACATTATGCAGTGATTGGATGAAAAACAAATTCAATACTCACCTACAATTATAAAAGCTCAATTCGTTCAATTTCTTAGCTCGAAAAAAGTATTAAGTGTTGACGTTTAAGGGATGTAAAAATCAAAATATTTTTAGTGTATCAGATAATAAAAATATGGTAAATGTTATGTTATTTGAAACAAAATTTGGTAAAAACGAGTCAACGGCTTATTACCTTGTAATATTCATAGAAAACGTAAGTATGCTTGGAAACTAAGCGAAAACAAAAACAAAGTACACATGTCAGAAATGAAACTTCTTTGGCGAACTAATTTATAAATTTTGTTTATTTTTATACTAATCTAAAACTTTAGATTTCCAAGACTAAGAGGAAGGGAAAAAGGAAGACAGGCTAGGAATTTAATTATCATTAAAATATCAATAGTTAACTAGTATACAAATTTTATCCTCATGCGCCTAAAGAAGTTTCAATTCAACAATATAACACTTTTTGGAGAATTAAGTTGAAACATGAAGGTACCACAAAAGTTTCAGGTGTAGAGATAATAGTGAATTTAAACAGCCTTCATATGTAACCACGTCTGAAACTTCAGGCACACGTATCGATATTCCATCTTTATACAAACGCTTAACGTTAACGACGGTGCTAACAGAATACTAATTGGTAGAGCCTTTTCTCTTACAGCCTTTTCGACAGATGTGGTTTAGTAACATTGTGTAATTAAGATTGTTTTTTGTTCAGATGTCATTAGTGGTAACAAACGTTAAGTTAGTTTATTAATAAACGTGCAGTTTAATGGTGTAGTCACAGTATGTTTTAACCATTGAAATATGAATTAAATATTTAGAAACATTTTTTTTTTCGTAAAAGTTCTTCTTTATTAATGAAAACTTGAATATTTGTTTTCATTAACATAGAAGAACTTATATAAGGTTTATAGATAATATTGACCAGTAATATAAAGATCAATCAACTTTTGGCAGTCAGTTGCACACTACAAAACATTTCAAATTAACACAACGTCACATTGATGGTTCTGTCTGACAAAATACATCCGATATGACATCATTGTCAATCTGATCCACGTCGTAGATGTCTACGTACTGGTTCACCTTTGTTTATTCACGTTTTACGCTACGTAGGGTAAATTCCTGCTATAGGCTTAAATATTTCATAAATACGTTTTTTACGGTTGCTGTTAAAACAAAAACCATCTCCCAATACCAAAACAAAATCATGTTCTATTTTCACATCAAGCAATTTTACCTTTCCCAGAGCTTTCCTATTCAGTCTTCAGTCTTAATTTGTGTACAAAAGGACCAAGGAGAGCAGAGTAATTGATCGGTGAATAAATAATTGATAATTAAAGTTGGAGCGAGAACTGGACCCTCATAATGAGAAGCGACGCGAGTTCTTTTAATCAAAGTTTAGCTTTCCCGGAAAACCTTCGTCCGACGGATAACGAGATAGTTAGAACTTCTAGAAGGTGAACGAAAAATTTACATTTTAATTTTGTTGTTAATTTGTTCATGAACAAGTTTAGGTAATATTGAAAAAGTGTCTGTAGCTATGAAAATGTTATGATTATATTTCTCTACTAATACATTATCAGTAGTTGGCAGACCTGCGTATATGTAACAGGTCTTATAGTAATAGTATTTGAAAATAAAGAATTACTTGACACGTTTATTTAGTTATCGTTGAGTAGTTCACTTTTTTATACATGAATTTTACTTTATTTAATTGTTTAAACAATTTTTTTTACGTCTTCTAAAACATAGAGTCAAGGTACACCTTGTGGACAAAATCCTAAAAGTTTTATTCCAGTAAATACACGAATTTAAAAAACAAGTCTTCATACCGCAGCACTCTATCAAACAACAAATACCTACCACCAGTAAACATTCTTCAACATTTTAAATTCGATATCCACTTACCTGTGTATGTGAGTAGAACATCGAGAAATTTGAGACGATGACAGGAACAGGTAGAGCTATAGTCAGCACGCCGGCTAGCGCGCACAGAGCGCCCACGAACATGCCGAGGTAGGTCTTTGGCGCCATGTCGCCGTAGCCCACCGTGGTCATCGTCACGATGGCCCACCATAACCCAAGTGGTATGGACTTGAATTGGTTGTCTGGGTTATCCTGTGAACAATGGTAGGTTTTAGAAGCTTCTTTATAAAGTAAAGGCGACTTGGCCATGAGTAATGTTCACAATTTTATCTCATAACTAAATTCTTTGTCATCTACGATGTATAATGTGTGCTATTAGGTATCCATTAAAACATAAAAAAAAATCCAGCAACTACAATTCTTTTGAGTCAGGGTGGGATTCTTCGTGCATGAGAATTGAATGCTTGTGAAACACTACGAAGATAGTTTTTTAATATGTTTTTTTTTTGTTTTTAATATAAAAAATGAAATAATTAATACCCCGAGTAGGCCTCTTCACCACTCAATTTCCCAATCACTTAACAACAGATAATCGATATAACCTTAATTTTAATCACTTCATTTACCTTTTGTGGCGATGAACGATGCTACGATATTGCAAAATAATTAAATTTATTCTTGCCAACTGACCCGTTTCGAGGATGGTTTAATATAGGTTACCACTCATTATTTATGCCGGCTTTATCAAGTCCCGACAGAGGCAGCCTTATTATGGATGTAGGAATAGTTTTATTTAATTAATTTTGGTTAACATATTATTTTTAATACTGTAGATAAAGTATAAGAGACCCATATTGATTAAAAACAGTTTACGTAATAAGTACTAGATTGAAATTGTATGACCAAAACGTTAGGGATTTGGGACTCTAGTAACTAACCAACACATTTCCTTAGCCGATTGCATCGGCTAGTAAAAACGAAACCCTAACTATCCTAAGGCTCCAATGGCTTCTCACCAGTCTGTATCTCATGAACCGCGATAGCTAGGCAGTTGTAATTGTTACAGATCATGTATTAATGTTTCCGCGATGACAAAAAATAGTAACAATAAAAAAACTAGACGAGTTTTTGTTTCTATAAACCAAAAACAACAAACAAATGTTGCGAGTCCGACTCGTGCTTGATTGATTTTTATTACCTACCTAACGGACTCTTCAGACTCATACTTTTCACACCTAGTCATCATCCGTTGTCAAGCACGTGATCACATGCGCGAAATAAAGTGCATTACAATCGGGAAATAGTTAATTGAACATGTCCGTTGACCCATTTCAGTCGGTAAATATTATTTTATTGTAGTTACAATTTGCGTTTGTCAATAGTGTTGTTTACTGGACTGGGACAATTGTTTTGACGGCTCTGTTATTATAGAGTTCTGTACGGCTCTTGATTCCGGGGTTGGGAGTCATTTTTGGAACAATGTGGCAGGTATATTTGAGGATATAATTGGATTTTTTTTGAGACTAATTATGGAACTGTTATGGAACTATTATATGCTTAACTAGGAAGGTTTTAGTTCAGTTTGAAAGAGTAGGCAAGAAAAAATTAGAAACCTTGAATAAATGATATAGTTTTATCGTGTTTAGAAAAGCAAAGGCTTGCTCACAGAAGTATAATAAGAATGAAGGCAACGAAAAGACTTATTTCTGAAAAAAAAAACGATTCACATATTAAATTAACCCTAATATCGCGGGCGTTTTAAAAAACATTCAAATCACATGCCCAAGATGAGATGTAGCATAACTTTTTGTGGATGACACAAATGCTTGTCCTATGCAATGATCTAACCGGACACCTCGGCGGCCTGATGATCTTTAAGACTTGGATATCCATAACTCGGATTCAAGACTGTATGACATGACTGTGATTCCTTACTCTACAAATTACTAAACTACAAGCCATAAAATCCGTGCCCTATTCATAATTATTCATAGCGAAACTTTAACAGGAATAATATTATGTTTTTGATAATTATGCCTTTAATAAGGGTTAACTGTAAGGGTTATATAATTAAAGACATGAGTTATAGCTTTAATCTTTGACCCCGGAAACTTGCGCCGACGAAAAACGGAGGATTTAGGATTAACATTCTCTTAAATATTAATTAATGTTCATTGTTATTTATTTGTAGCACGTTTTGCTTTCATGCAAACTCAACCAAGAAGTAGGACAGTTATGATAAAATTATAATATCTGATCTTGGTTTATATTGCTATCTATTCTACAGTAGGACTGTATCAATAAAAGACAATTTGTTTTTAGTAATTTTAAATCATTTTTAGCTTAATTCAATGTTGAAAGACACTCTCCTGTCACAACACAACTTTACCTTACAAGTTGAAAAGTAATAAATCGTTTTGATTTATTCGTTTTTTACGACTTATCTCGGAAACTTTGAACCATTTCTTAACGCAAAATTTGACGAAGTCTCGCTTGCCACTTTTATACAAAATACTTATACGCGACCCGAGCCCCATCCCTCTTTTCTTTATATTTTCCGTACCCCTGTAACCGAACTACGAATCAACACAGAAAATTACCTCTATTCATGTATTATACCGTGAGATGATACTAAAACGCGACGCATAGAAAAAATATATGCCGAAGGAAATTTCAATACCACCACATATTGGTAAAGTTTCGTAACGCATTCTTTGCCGGGAATATAACAGCTGTGGACCGGTATTACGTAGTGATGGGACAAGTCGATAAATATATTCGATATTTTATGAAGACAATTGTGTTACACTAGTGCTTACTGGATTATGGTTCGACATTGGATGATTACTTTTAATTATTGTTGTAGCTATTATTGTTCATCATTTTGTTTTTTTTTTAAGTAGTGTTTTATTATGTAATATTTCGGATTATCAATATCGTTCTTAGTAATTTATTTAAATAGGTTTCCAAACAAATAAGTATTTTTGAAATGAAATGTTGGGCTTGGATCTAGATTGCATTAAGATACGGTATAGTAGGATAGTATAGTATTCAAACCTTCAGTTAAAATACATTGTTTTGACTCGATCCCTACAGTCAAAAAAGACTTTGATAGGAAAGCGACGTCGTTAAAAAAATGCTGTTCTATATTCAAGTTCTCGATAAACTTCGTTACCTTGAGTCACATCCCTATATTTTTATAATGTCACACAACGTATTACACGGAGTGTTAAAGTCAACACGACGCCCGTTGTGTAACCGAGTTTTTGTTAGTCTAACCATTTTTATGCATATGTGGCCGAAACTTGTGCCGTAAGCAAGAGAAATTGAAATTTTAGGGCACACCGTTTAGACTGGCTTTATATACGTTTTTGTATTGCGAAGTCGGGATTGGAATGTTTTCATTTATATTTGTTTCGATATTCCAATTGTGACTCGTATTATGGAATGTTACTTGTTGCTAGAAATTCAAATACGCACAAAATGCTGAATTGAAACGTTTGAAAATATAAAGGCTGATCATATTATATATCTTGGTTGCTGCGTCAATTCAAAAACAATTTATCTATAAAATACACCTTAACTTTTTCTCATCTCGATATAACCTACTATAATAACAAGAAGTTTGTCCAACACTTCAAACAGTAATTCATCTGTCACGTTGTCAGCTGAAATTCAGCTATCGATCACTATCAGAAGCAGGCTGATGTATCGCCGAAAGGGAACATATAATATTGATACCCTCCTGAGTACAATAGCCTAGAAATTTTATGTTTACCTAGAGAGCCTTTTCATTTATTACTTAGGTACTTATTGGTAATGTTGACGTAGTGACTCGTCGCAAAATAAAAAAGTTTTTAGTTACTGATTCCTGCTGAGTATTATTTGTTTTATATGTAGGTTATATTTTGAAACCTTTGACTGTTTCTACGGTAGAAAATCTTAAGGCGTTATTTAGCTATCTAAAAATTGTCGAAAGCATAAACGATAATTTAAAATAATCCTTACTAATATTATAAATGCGATAGTAACTCTGTCTGTCTGTCTGTTACGCATTCACGTCTAAACCACTGAACCGATTTTAATGAAATTTGATACAGAGATAGAGTTGCCCTTGAGAAAGAACATAGGATAGTTTTTATCCCGGACTTTTGAAGAGTTCTCTTGGAAACACGATATAACCGACCTCGACGTGGACGAAGCCGCGGGCGAAAAGCTAGTGATATATATTTATTGGTACTCTATCAAATTGAATGCCAATTTATTTACCCCACATTTTTTTTAATTATTGAACTTTATCAATATTTTAAACCAATATTTTTGGTATCATGAAAACAGCTCAAATATTCAGCAATATTTTAAAACGATCCACAATGCAATTTGTGTGCACAGCTTAATTGATAGATTTTCGGTCATAAACTGATTTATTCATCACGCATCGTCCTGAATGGAAACACCACAGATTAAGAATAATAATACTGAGAGAAAAGTTATGAAAACCAAGTCTTTTATACAAGTAATTTTTCCTTTATTAATTACCTTTGTTCACTTTGTGGCGTCTTCCTGTAAGAACTCGTGGTTAACTATACCGTACAGTAGTGACTCCTCGGTGATAATGTCATTACTATGAGAAATAACTGACAAACACTCAGTGAAACCTAACATGCACGTTAATACATGTTATAGCCTATATATCTTATAACGTTAATCATCATATCCAGTTGCCTGACATGCATTCTTGAAAATAGATTCTACTTGACTTTTTCGATAAAAAGTTAACACTTGAAGTAGAGTCGTTTTCCGATATCGAGGCAGAATAGGTCGTCTCACTTTGAATCTGCTCTACCCATAATGGAAACCTAACGTTTGCAAACGCAAAACCATTCAATTTTATCGCCTAGTACTTTGTTATTGCACAACTAAAATAAACAATAAAAAATTGAACACAAAACATTTTCACGATAGCATGAATGAATCAATTTAATTGAACCGCACACAATTTGTCATGGGTCATCAGTTCAGTTGAGTTATGCGCCTCTACTTTTATTGGTCTGTGGTCAGTCTTTTTAGTAGTTCGAATTGACAGTCAATTAACTTTCAGTGGCCTCTCGGTTCCACTCGCCGGCTGAAGTTCAGTCACGTTCAGTGATATACAGCAAAGGTGATATTCAGTGGTTTGAATTTTTGCATCAATTACTTTTTGTTGCGGTTGGGTAGTTTTTGTGCCAATTTATTACGAGTTCGTTTTAAAAGTTATTGACAATGATTGAATGTATAATGTTTATGGAGATATTTTTTTTTTTGTAAGTGAAGTAAGTGTTTTAAAATTCAATTTTGAATGATGACTTTGTACCGAACGTCTTTTTGAATGAATTCACGATATTTTCAAGCGTTACCTATGTTTATTTTCAAATAAACAACCTTCTATAAAGCTAATCTATCTAACTCTACTAATCAAAACACAACCAATCGTTTACATTCACACCGACAAAACAATTTTGCATCATAATAAGAATCCAAGAGGTTCACGAAAATGAAAATTATGCATGCAATAAAATTTTCAGCAATTTATTCAGTGTTTCAGCGGAGTGGCTATTTTGTGGCCTTAATCACTTTGTTTTCGTGTAAATGGTGGATATAATGCAATTTTCATGGAATTATAATGGGATATTAAATGTAACGGCGACGTGAAATGATATTGGTTATATAAGGTATTGTATTATTAATTTTAATCCTGAATAGTTGTTCTGCTTTTGTAATATATTGCTTTTGTTTCTTACTTTTTAATCATGTTTTTTTTTAGAAACTAATTTGCTTTTTGCTGTATTTGTGAACTGGATATTTGTAGTTTGATTTTAAACGACAATTTGTTTGATGCTTTAAAGCCTAACATTATATAACTAATCATACGTTAATCAGTATAATAGTAGTGTAATAGATTTTTGTTAAATTTTATTTTTAGCTCACTTGATAACACAATTTCTACAGAAATAGCAAAGTGAGAGCACTATATAAAGGCCGTGACGTTTCTCTGACGCAGGACCACACTGCAAAGCGTATGTAAAGTTATTTTAATCGTCTCGCTGTCTAGATAATATGTTCAACGCTATGATATTATAACTTGCTATTTTAGTAGCTCTACGCAAGTGTTCTGTAGGAACAACTAGCTATAAGTAGTTAGTGTCATGGAACTTTAACATTTTGTGAATTCAGAGCAATTTAGTTTATTTATACAACATGCATTGAATACTACTTTGATAAATCAACTCTCTACATACAACGACAAAGACTTAACATATATAATAGAATTAATATGAGGAAACTTGAACATAACAGCATAATTTTGCTCATAACACATTAATAACTTAGTCAAAGAAAGAATGTTTATTTAATATTAATCACAATCAAAACAAAAGGAAGTTGTGTGTTGACACACGTAACAAAAACAAACGATCTTAATTAATCAGCTACGAACAAAACAACCTCTACGAATAAAGCGTAGCACTACGATTATTTTCTACGGCGTAGCGGTGACATTATCTCGACAGCTACGGTGTAGCAACGGTAAATTCCTTTATGCTTAACATAAAGCCTATCTTGTAGGTGAACCAAAACTGGCAGAGAAACAAGAGAGGAAGTATGATTCATTGGATCTTATAAGAGATTTGAAGGGTGGTTAAATTGTTTCTTTTAAACATGATGTTTGATTTCCATCCCTTGAAATGCATATATTTTTTTGTGTATGAAAGTATCTCAACAACTTATTTGTAGATTTAATATCTAGTTTAGGTAAACTGGCTTGTAATATATCTTTAGTCATTGTATAACCGACAGTCATATGAAATATATATAGCAACAGATATGTTTGTGCAGAACCTACAAGTATATGAAATGTGCTTGAAATATCAGTTGATTTAAGCGTTTAATTAGTGGAAATGGCCACTCAAAAGAGATAGTGGTTGGTGTACCGTTTGTACGTCCGTTTTACATTACCATATTTCCTGCGTCTTGTTTTAACAATAATGCTCATTGTTAAAAAAAATGACAAAAAGAGAGCACTAGCAAAAGCACTGAGAAGCTATAAATACATTGTTTATGAGCGTTATTAATAATAACGCCATTTAAATACACGTCCTAAATTTACCCATTTAAATTTCCACGCGGACAAAGTTGTGGCCGTAGCTATTCAAACAATAAAATATAAAACAACTCACCTGAGATTTCTCAGCGTAATAAACGAGGCTCGCGAAAATCACGATACCGAGCACCAAGAAAAACACCAACAGCGTCAGCTCCTTCGCCGAGGCTTTGAACGTATGCACCAGGATCTTCAGGCCCGGGCTGTGCCGCGTCAGCTTGAACAGCCTCAGGATCTTGATGATGGAGATGAACTCCAAGATATCAGCTTTGTCGACGTACTGTCGCACCACAGTCAGTTCCACCACCACATCCATATAAAAACTTAAGGTAGCTATAAAGTCTATGATGTTTACCGGCGATTTCACGAATTCTATTATGTTTGGGGCTACCTGTAACAAAAGAGAGGCTTTTAAGTAAATAGATAATTAAATTTATTTGCATTTATTAAAAGTATGCTCTATTAAAGGAGAATAAAATAAATTTTAAGAATTTAAGATTAAAACAATTGAGAAAGGTATTGGTGTCTTTATTTTTACTACAAGCTTTTGCTCGCGGCTTCGTCCTCCTGGGTTCATACACACGTACATGCAGTATGTGACGAAAAGCTATAAAGATACTGTTCAGGAGAAGTGGCTGCAGCCACACTTCGTGTGAAAAAAAAACTGGCGACAGTTTAAGTACAGGATAAAAATATAATACGTATCTCTTTTTATTCATTCGATCTTTCATATATTTTATTGAAATACATAATTCATCATATCGGAAGTATCCCTAGTGATATAAAATACTATCTTCATAGTATCAGCTGTCTAATTTTCCGCTCAAACAATTCATATCTTCCTTGTGTGAACAACTCACGTTAGAAGGTTATGGATTACTATTGAGAGTTCCCTAAAAGCCGTTTTAAAATTGGATACATTACATGTTAGATATCCGAGTGGTTGAGGTCACCAAGCCAATTTTTAATTCATTTAACATTTAAAGTTTTTTTTTTACTTTAGTAATATTGCTCCATTTTTTTTTCTTTGAGTACCGAACCCTAAAAGAATAGTTTAGTATTTTAATAATTTCACCGTCTGCTACCAACCAAACATTTAAACAGGCTTTTTCTTTAAAACAATACACAAAATCTTCTACAGATAAAACAGCTTATTCTAATTATTCCCACCAAAAGCAGGTTCGGCCGAAATAATTAGTATAAGCCTATTTAATCTGACTAATCACGAAAAGTACAGCGGCCATTGTTCTTAATGTTCTTGAAAAACCGCGATAAACCTATTTTGAATCGCTTGAGACAATAACGAAGTGAAAGTATCCGACACAATAGGATGAGCTCAGTTGTTGGACGATAAACGTATCTTTTACCATGCCGTTAAGAATCAAAATATTATTTGTTGTATAAGTGATATGTATTATGAAAGAGTGCAGGTGAAAAAAGGTGCTCAATAATAATATGTGTATTATGATGAGTGAGTAGAAGAAGTTGGACCAAGGAGGCATTATTTCAATTCACTGTGTTAAAACTGAGACGCATCGTGCTGATAAGGAGTTTGTTTCGGTATTTCTACTCCACAGACAATACATAGGGTACAAAAGTGGTAGTTTCATCTGAAAATTGTGTTTCTATTTAGAATCGTTTTTTTTTGCTCGCCTAGGACATACTCATCTACACCCACCTCCTCGGCGCAGGAAGCAAGCATTATCAGACTCCTGAATTCAGTAACAATTAAAAGAAGTACAAATTCATTATGCACTATCAGTACCATACTTAGGTAGTGAAAAATGCCACCAAATAAAACAGTAACTCTACATTTAAAACTCTCGTGGACAGAACAAATCACTTAACAGACTCATACATATACCTACATATAATACACATAAAAAGAAACCAAAACGGGTGTTGAATGGTGAGGTCCCAAACAAACAAGGGGCCAATTAAGTGAGCTTTATCACGCCTCGCTCCGGACCCGTGCTTTGACATAATGAGATGATGTGTCATAAAAATATGTGCTCTAGGCAAAGTGGACAAGGTAACGGCTTAAGGAATGGTTTTAATGACGCGTTTATTTCATCAATTGTTATTAATTGATGCCTTTTAGAGTTCCGTAAGCAAAGGGTAAAATGAAGAGTTCCGATTTTAAACTTTACGGAACAACTATTGTTTGACTGTCTGTTCGTCCGTCTGTCATTAAGCCGTATCTTATAAATCATGATACAACCTATTATGAGTTAAATAATAAATAAAAAATATATATTTTCGTTGATGCTGATATCACGAAAAGTACTTAATTTGAAAATAAAAATGGAAGTTAAGCAACGTTTGTATGGTCATCATTTTAAAAGGTTTTATTTTGTCTATTTCTACGATATCTTCAGGGTTGCAATTTAAACTCTTATTAATTAAATTCATCTCAATAATGTCATACCAAAAATCAAAAACGAACCTTACAAAATAGTACAGAATTCAAAAACTTCAAGCTGCCCCATCAACGCCAAAGGTCACTTAATAGAGTTCCGAGTAATTTCAATTTACTTTAATAATATAATATGGCGTCCGCCTGGAAGTAACTCGGTCATATACTTAAACTCCAAGCGAGTAACGAGATATACTACGTTTTATATAATGTGCAGTAAAGTCTGGAGTTTAAACTGCGGCGGCAAGGAATAAACAGACACATTATAACCTTGTCGCTTAGCTCTACACGTTGTAAAACGTTTTCATGTTTCTATATTAAGTTTTGTATACATCAGACGCTTGAGGTTATTTGTGTTGTTATGGTATTTTGATCTATGTTTTATTTTTATTGAGATGTTTCTTGATTTTATAAATGTCGTATGCAAAGGGTTAAACAATTGAACTATATTATGTCAGTAAAGTTTTGTCCGTTTTGCCAGGTTACAAGTTGTGTCAACAAATTATTATACAAATTATAGAAAAAAAACATATGGTTAACAATTTGAGGGGTAAACAATTTTTTTTCGTTATCATATTGTACAGAACCTTTAGTTCTATTTAATTATTTTTTAGGTTCTTAGACAACATTGGCTGTGTCAGAACGAGTTCTAAATTAAAAATGTTATCGATGTTTAAGTAATTGATAAAATGCGTAAAGAATAATTAGGTGCACAAATAATCGTAAATACATATGTAGATTATTGTTGTATAGTTCCAATGAACGAAATGAATACTTTGGTAAGAAATTAGTTTCACAGACAAGTACAGAATATTTAGTACACAAATAATTCATTAATTCCCGTATAAATAGCTTTTTTTATAAACCTTATCAAAAAATATAAACACCAATTAAAACTTACTCATCAATTAAATTTAATATCAACACAAAATAAGCGAACCAAAAACCCCCGAACTGTAATCCCCGATAAATTACTCTAAGGCCTTGTTAATCCAGTTTCAGTGTCAAAATAATAATTAAACGATCGCAACAGTGAAACCGAACTTTATCTTTAATTGAAAAAAAACCGTTTATGATGATCCTATGAAAGGATTTTTTAAGGCCTGTCAATACAATTTGAATTTGGAAATGAATAACTGAATATTTGGAGGAGATTCTTTTTTATTTATTTTTGAGATTCTCTACACTAAGCGACACCCTTTTACCGAGGCACCGCTATCCGCCGGTCACCAGACTGTGTCTCAAGAACGGTGATAGTTAGACATTTTAAATTTTCACACTAATGTATTTCTGTTGGTTCTATAACAACAAATACTAAATTAGAACCAAATTGATACAACGTTATTACGGTAAAAAAATTGTTGTCGCCCAATCCAAATTTCTTTTTCTTCGGAACCCTTAGTATCAGGTATGAATTGCGCTTGACTTGTTTTGTTTGAATCCTGTTGACACTGAGCAATACGGTCTAACCCAAGTGCTTTAACATCAATTGTCCATCGCAAGTCAACTCGAACCAGCTAAAACAACTCTCCTTTTACTCCTTGAACTATAGCGCATATAACCTTAAGACTGTAAACACTTATTTACAAGTTAAGTGAATGGTATATAGGGTACCTATGTACTAATAACCAACATACGTATGTTGGAACATGTTAGGAGTTGCTGCGGCTTCTCCACGTAATTGTTTTAGTAGTTCCACAATAGAATTGCATTTGGTTGCGCTGTGGTTTTCTCTAACTAAACCTTTGACTTGACTTCGAATCACGTGGAAGCGTATGTATTGAAGTACAAATTTCTATAATATAAATATGCATTGTCTCTCTGGACAATACAATATTAATTGTTACCATGTTTTTAAATTCTGTGTAGTTTGGTAAAACTTGTAATGAACCTTTGTTGTTTTTAAATAAAAATTTATTATTATTATTATATTGTGTTTAAATCGGCTTTTGTGTGGTACGAATAATTTTCTTTAAAGAAAAAAAAAGATAATGTTTTCTTAAGAACAAAAAGTCGGTTGAAAAGTAATGACGAGATGTATATTTTCATAAACATGCTAAAAAAAATTACGAGTTTAACAACAACACCTTTTTATTATTGGAAAGCTGGTAGCAGATTTTTTAATAGACGTTCTTTTTCTATGAGCTTGAGATCTTTACAGTTCTTCTAACAAAATATGGTTTTCTAAAGTGGTAAACTTCGCGCAATAATTAGATAAATTAACGGTCGCTATCATATCACATATGCATACATAATGTAATTAATGTGCAGGCAATGGCGGCACACCATGGGACCGTATTTTAACGTATATTAAAACCAGCGTAAACATTCCACTGCGGTTAACTGATTTCAGATTTCAATATTCGGAATCCAGGTTTCCACACAATGTTTTCCTTTACCATATTATGTCAGTGGGGTTTTAGAAGAAGACATGTTGCGCCGACCTCAAATAAAAATAATGAAATAAATAAATAAATGCGGACAACATCACATACATTGTTCTGAACCCAATGTAAGTTGCTAAAGCACTTGTGTTATGGAATTCAGATACACAAACACCCAGACCCGGGACAATGTAGAAATGTGAATAAAAATTTTTAACATTGACCTGACCGGGGATCGAACCCGGGACCTCAGAGCTAGCGACACGTCGTCAAAGGGATTGGGATAAGGGCAGGGGAATAATGATGATGAATGATGAGTGGAGCTTTAGAATACTTAGGAAAGTACATTATAACCTTGAATAATCTAATCTAATATTTCCCGCGTTGGTATCGAGCCCGGACCTCGTGTATACAAATCCATCCATAAAACCGCGACAGTTTAATATCCCTGTTTTAAATTTATACCAACCGATACAGCAATTTACAGAAACACGATGTTATTTTACATTAGCATAAAACAACCACCAGTGGTCTACAGCTCCTTGCGTCATGAATATGGATTATCTTCCGTCTTCACTTGTAAAAACAGCAACAAATTTAAATTCATTAGTATAACAAGTATTTATGTATTGCTGGTTTAAAACGTGAAAATTTGTTCGTGGCAACAAGTTTTTTAAAACTGGATGTGGGCATTGGGTCCTCTAGTTATTAGTAGGTAGTTGAAAACGAAAAAGGAATGATTATCTTTACTAATATATAAAGCTTGAACGCGCTAATCACAGGAACTACTGGTTCAAATCGAAAAATTCTTTTTGTGTTCAATAGATCATTCATCGAGGAAGGTTTTAAGCTATATACTATCACGCTGCGACTAATAGGAGCGAAGATACAATGGAAAATGTGGAAAAAAAACAAGGAAAATTGTTCATCTTCGAGGGCTTCCGTTCAAAAAATCCTAACTTATATCTTTTAACCACCCGGACGAAGTCGCGAGGAACAGCTAGTAATAATATATGACGTATACATGGAGCTTGCATGTGACGTCACTTCTTTGTATAAATGTTGCGATGTCGTTACTTTATATAGACAGAAACTAGAGGAAGCGCTCTCACGTCAGGAAATGTTTTTAAGGAAACAAATTGCGTGCAACAAAACTACAAACAGCGGTATGTACTTTTAAGCTTACTGTTAGACCAGAGTGGCTACAACAATAAACAACGGAAAATGTCAGTCGAGAACTTCAGTTAAATAACTTCTAATACAAAGTTGAACACTTAAATTGTATTCATGTAGCCTAACATATGATATTTCTTCAAGCGGTAACACTAAAAGGATAGCTCAAAGGTTTGAAAGTGACAGGTCTAAATCTTGAGATTTTTCAATGTAATTTCTATTTCAACGAAATAGATAGTAAAGGTCAGAACGCCAATCACCACCATTTGACACCGGCATAATGCGGAGATTTGGTTCATTCATCTAAACCTCATAGTTCTTTTCTGTGTGTTGTTTCTACATTATTTGAATGTTTGTTAACTGTGACAAGATTAAATTTTTCAGAGAAAGAGTGATAATAATATAATAATAATATATTTCAACAATTTCCATGCCAGCATTTGTGAACGGTATGTTCGGAGTGACTGGTTAAATAAATGTATTTTTGCAGCGTTTCCTTGACAATACATTTATGTAATAATTATGTCAACAATTGTAAAAAAGTGACTGCGTGCTATGCTGCCAGAGCACTTAGGAAGTGGTGAAGGGTGGGCGATACGGGGTTCTATCTAAATATATTTTTTTTCTTTAAAAGTTTCCTCTGTAGTCTAACATGAATAAATAGAATTTAATTTGATTCGTAACCCTTGTAAAATACCACTTTTCCTTGAAATGAAAACCTACGCGATTTTTCGCTCGTAATCCCAAAATATCCAGATGCTAAAAGGATCCCACAAATGGGTCAGTATCTTCCTAGAATTTCAAATTTAACGAGAAAATGAATAAAGGTGCTCTTAATACACGGTGTTATGTCGCCGCAGTGAAATGGCCTAATATCATAATTAAATTACGCCCCTCCCGAGCATTAAACCCGCGCCTCCGTGTCTCAAGTTATGAGATTAAATATTTACTTTTGTAACCATTTATAATTCCAAAACCAATTCAGGTCGTGAAGCTAATTTCTTAAATTATCATGTAGACTTGTCCAAAAAAAAGTCAATTGAAAACGAAGAAAGATATCATTTGCTAAAAAACTGTTCTTTTTTTATTAAAAAATCTCCCGTGGTAGGGAATCTGATTCTTGTGTAGCGAGGTGTGTGTGTTCATAAACATTCAAGTTACATGCTCAATGACACCTAGATTCAGGACAAGCATTCGTAATTGAAACGAATTTATCTTGTCCTAGCTTGTCCTACGCAGTTATCGAACCCGCGACACACGTAGCGTGGGCTTGGCGTGGTAACGTATATGTTTATACCACATCGCTATTCGTGCAGTCAGTTCTCGTGTATCATTTTATATGTAAAGATAATGTTGACAGTATGGTGACAGACAGACTGACTACATGATATAGTAATAGTGTTCTGTTTTTACTGTTAAGAAATCCTTGAAAACGTAATTAATGTTCAACTCCGCCACTCGTATAACTTGCACCACTACATCCGTAAGAAACTCGTATCGTCGACTAACTTCAGTTCATAAGTTATTTAGTAAAACTCGGATGTCGGCGTTCCAAACATGCACTTACCACATGCACGTGCTATATGTGAACTTATAATATTCTTAAGTATGTTGACTATACACTAAGATATTAAATATTTGAATTATTTGTATCTCTCAACAATCAAACGAATAACTGAATGACTACTGGAAAAATACATGAGGATTATAACACTTTTGTAATATACGCATATATTAATTACCAAGCGATGTATTTTTAAGAATCAATGTAATTCCGAGTTTATTATCCTAGCTTATATAAACTGGCTTTAATTGGTTAAGTGGGCAGAAGCCCTGATTGCCATACTGGAAGTAGTGGGTTTGATTCCCACCCAGGACGAATGTTTGAGTGATGAGCAATAACGTTAAAATATGTTGTGTTTGTTATTCAAGTATAATATGTAGTGTTTAGTTTTAGATATATATTTTAAATACCTATGTTTATTAGGTGTCTGATACTCATAGTACAAGCTTTGCTTAGTTTAAGACTAGATGCCGTTGGTGAAAGTTGTGGCATTTTTATTATTGTTAATAAAGCCATTTTAGTAGTCTTTTAATCATGCTCCTTTTTCAATGTTTTTTAAAAATATGAAGCTTTATAAACGCCGTATAAAAATTAATTCAGCTAAAACCTGCAAATTGCGATAATCTAGTTTTTAAATTGAAACAATTCATAAAAGCGAAAATAACAAAAATTACACGTAAAAAACAAAATTATTCTTAGGGCGTCTACATAAAAAGGGAATGTTCACATAAAAGAAATTTACCTGCTGCAAATCGAATAAAACGTTAGTTAAGTAAATTGCCTCAATTCAGTATTATGGTTTTACGACAAGACTCGACAAAAGACGCTTTCTAATACACTCACACATACACGAATGAAGACACACAAAGTTAGCAGTATGGTAAATAATGTGATTGTGTGTGTGTACTCTGTAATCTGTATGTGTGTACTTACATGTATATACTCACACATACATGGATTTTTATACGTTCACCGTTTACTCATTGAAATTCAGAGTCAATTATTATTGTAAATACAGTCAGCGACAAAATTCTCGGCTATTTTTCTTTACGAAAACGCGGATTATTTATTTTATTAAAAAGTTTTAATTTGGGACGTTGTTGTTTTTTGTCCATATTTTTTTTTAAAGAAATGTTTTTTGTAGAATAATACTGCAGCACTGATCTCTCTTATATTACGAAGAAAATGTTTACTAATCTTGCTATTTCAAAAATACCTTCCATAAGTAACTTCGAAGCTGAAGATTTCCTTAACAAGGTCCTTTAGCAACACAATTAGTTCAGTTTGAAGAGCGTTTAGGGCCAGCGCGGATAGTAATTGGTGCTATTAAATACTACCCAAAAGGCCCCACAGGTTGAGAAGGGATTTATGATTGCTGTATTGATATTGACTTTTACCCGTAGTCATTTGGTAGTAAGTTGATTTTTTAATTAAATACAAACCATAGTCAGAATAAGTAGGTACCGTAATGAAAAAGTCCTCATCATTCCAAAAATTGGAATGTCTTAAGTGATGAAGGAAACGTGATTTAAGACTTGATGTGATTTGACCCAATTAATTTCAGACCCAACTGGAGTTCTTGATCATGAGCTGACGTCAGCATGATTTCAACTAGTCGGGCAGTCTCGATAAATAAGCGTGAACCGTTGCATCTATGAAGATTAAGCCGACCTCACGAAAATAACTGTTGCAAATAGAGAAAAGAATATTTTCTTGTCGGTATTATGAAAGCCATAATTGAAAGCCAACAAAATAATAATTGGCAAATTAACACAGCGTCAAACGAATATAAATCAACTGAAATGATATTCTTTGAGAGATTCAAAGAATTCTTTCATAAAAATATAAATGGAGACTTCAGATTCTAAATCAAATGAATGTCTACTCGGAAGTAACACGATTAGATAAAATCGAACAATGTAAATGTAAAAGATGATTCAATTTCCTTTGAATAATTCCTTTTTGATTCGTCAAAGGAAATGCTTATAGACTTTCATTTTATTTGTACAGGCAACGAGAAAAATCCGTGAACATTAATTCGTAGTTATCATTATAAGAGCTTAAGATAATTGAAATAAAAATACTTTTAAGATACTATCGCGGTTTTATTTTAGACTAGCTGTTGCCCGCGACTTCGTCCGCGTGGTTAGAAGATATAAGTTATGATTTATATCTGCCCTGTTTTTTTCACATTTTCCATTGTATCTTCGCTCCTATTAGTCGCAGCGTGATGTTTTAGCCTAAAACCTTCCTCGATGAACGGTCTATTTATCACAAAAATATTTTTTAAATTTGAAACAGTAGTTCCTAAGATTAGCGCGTTCAAACAAACAAACTCTTCAGCTTTATATATTAGTATAAAGTATAAATTTTAGTTCCCGACGTTTCGACACCTTTGCAGGTATCATGGTCATGGGCAGGGTAGCTTAAGATAATATACACGACGGAATAGATCGTACAGTGATAGAAACATGGCTATAAGAATTGGGTAAGTGTGAATCGTCTGTGAAAGTTTCAACTAGCTATCATGGTTCGTACGAGATGAGTTCAGCCTGGTGACGTAAGGAGAGACGGACAGACAGTTGTGTAGCGTTACTAAGGTTCTACTTTACAATCTTTTTGCAGAGCCCTACAAAAATAAAAATTCTAATGCTATACTTAAAATAATATACTCTTACTAGCTGACCCAGCAAACGTTGTTTTGCCTAATAAATTATTTCTAGTTGTATGTATTTTATTTTTTGATGCCACATTATAAAAAAATAAAAACAAATAATTTCGTCCAAAAAAAAAATAAAAAAAAAATTGTGTGGGTAACCCTTGTCACTTAGGGGTATGAAAAAAGATGTTGTCCTATTCTCAGACCTAACCAACATGTATACAAAATTTCAAAAGAATCGGTCGAACCGTTTCGGAGGAGTACGGTAACTAACATCGTGACACGGGAATTTTATATATTAGAAGATTAACTCTGATAAGTCAATCTGTTAAAATGTTTTATAATGAAATTCATGTGGAGACATGAAACACAGTTAGCGCTGTGTCTTTTAAAAGTCCAGGTAATTGTTGCAAAATAATTATCATTTGGTTACTATGTGTAAGAAATAAAACTCGGGAAAATAATGACTTAATATTTAAATTGTTGCACAAATATTCTAGTTAATTATTTAATTCAATTCGTTAATATCAACCTGTCACAAATATTTACGAGAGAAATGCAAGTCGGAGTTAATTTGGTCCCTATTAACTACTCCCTTTAATGGTAAGGGCCGACTCTTTGGGAGCATTTGAGAATATTTGAGAGGTCTGGTTAGCACTTATCCCTTCCTCAAGATGTCTCAAAGTAAACGATGTAATTGTAGCAACTACGGTCCATTTCAATATTGAAATGTGAATGGCTTTTTTTAATATCTTGGGTTGTCTTAAACGGCATTATGGATGATATTAAAATAATTTAAAAATATATAAAAGTAATTATTTCTTGAGATTCCATTTTAGGAATTACTTAATAAGGATTTTCATCCTGCATTTCGTGGTAATTTTTGAAAAAATAAATTGACAGATAATCCTAGCGTGAATACTACGTAAGCGAAAAGTTTTTGAATTCGGCCGTATCATAGTATACAGTCTCGGGAGCGAAAATACTCATATAATTTTCCCTAATTTTCTCATACTTACTTAATAACTCCAAAACCTTCTAAAATAAACATAATATCTTATTAAATATCCAAAGCCAACCAACCATGATTAATATGATCCTATGTATATCACTTTCCAACTAAAGATTCGAGAAAATTCTTCAAAGAGACAAGACTCTTTTGAAGGCGAACTCTTTGTAACAAATATGATTTGTTACTTCTTTCTTTCAATCGCCAGACGACATTGTAATGAGGTCGTATGTCGCAGACATGTAACCTTTTTGCTTTGATATAAGCGGATTTGGAATTTTAAATGTGGAATTATGGTAAGAGGTTTTGTTTGGAAGGAGGTTATCCATTCTACTGTGTTTGTTTTGGAATGTTATGGCTTTAAAACTTGTGATAATATTGAATCTGCAATTGTATATAAAATTAAGACAACAATGAAATACACTCAGGGTTTATAGAGTGGATCTTCATTGGACATAATTTTGAGCAAAAAATCAAATTATCTTATATGGTCATAATACAAAAGCAAAATAGGTATAATTATGACAATAACCATCCTAGTGACTTCTTTAAGTTTAAACAGCAAACAAAAATGGAAATGGCCCTATATCCGAAAATGATATGATGGACAACATACTCTGACATTCACTTTCCAACTAAACTCTAAACTTGAACCGACATCAATTTACTACCTCTTTGACTCCCGTTAAGTTACTACCTCTACATAACAAGGAACTAGCCAGCGTTGCCCCACAAATGTTTGACGCGGCAGAACTAAGTTATTCGCGGTTACAGCGACATATTAACTTGCTCGAGTTATATTAAGTTTAAGTCGCAACTCGTGTTTAGATGAAGGACTACGATTACCGACCAGGTTACTCTGACCTTCGTAAATTATGGGTAAGAGTAGTGTGTTGTATGCTTGTTTTATTATAGAAGGAATATCCTGGCCATAGCTCGGAGCTCGTGGCTAAACAACATTTAGACAAAAATAATATTATATAAAAATCTTGTTCTCTATCTTCCCAACAACAGTCCATCGACTGCACATATAGCCGAGTGGTTGAGGTCACCACGCCAAAACCACTGTACGCGACGTGTCGCGGGTTCGATCCCCGCGTAGGACAAGTATTTGTGTGATCCACAAATGCTTGTTCTGAGTCTGGGTGTCATTGTGCATGTGATTTGTAGGTTTGTAATAACCCCCGCGATACAAGGATTAAATTCTTTAGTGCGGGAGTCGTTTTTTAAAAGAGAAAAAGAAATGTTCTCAGTTTTATTCGTCAAAAAAGTAGAGTTTCGTTTTTCGATAAGAACTCTTCCACCCATACCCTGAGTATTAGAAAGGGAGAAGATATTGAAACAATGTAAGTAGAGCATGAACATTAGATTAACTCTTACAAACATGTCTTGACAAGCCATTAACAGCGGTATCAAATAGCCATGTGTTGTTTTATTACCTAACATACAATACAATATTTATTTTTATGTAGAGAATAGCAGTATCCTTCTTTAATTGCCTCTTAGTGATGCTTCTGTGTGATGGTTATATTTATCTGAATGGAAAAATATTAACCACGAGCTTTCTCCAAAAAAAGAATGAGAAAGTCCTTCTTCTTTCAAATATCTGTCTTTTGGGAGTTCCCATTCATTTGTGGTATAAATGGATATAACCGTCGAACAGCTAAGATCACTAGTCGTTAGTTCAAACCGCGGCACAACCTCATGCTTTTTCAAATACTAAGTAATTAATTACCACTTACTAGAATAGGGCTGATGACTGGGTACAAAAAGAAAAAATCTAATTAGTCACTCAGTTAGATAATTGAAAAGAATTAGACATGTATTTTTGCCTTTTTCAGAATAACTATAATTGACAAAGATTAACTGCTTTAAAGATTAGGAGAGAGGGCTTGTGACGTAACTATATGGTAAAATTTATACACAATCGTGACGTCACGCGTAAGTTTAATTCTCTGTAATTTGGTCAATTTATGTTTGCGGGACAAATTAAAAAATACGTATCCATTATTATACAAAAAACTACAAGAAAAATATTGTCATCGTCCCTATTGGCAAAGGGTAAGCTCACACACTTGAGAATGTTTCAAGGGTGTGTTAACCAAGTCCTAGAGACCAGAGACCTACGTGGTTTGAACTCTGACTCCAGATTGTACATCAACCATATGATAAGAAAACGAAGACTAAACAGAAGAATCTTCAATCTTATTCTAAAATAAAACTCTTTTCAGACTACTGTAGCAGATAGCTGCGAATTCCAGACTAAGTTTGAACAAGCAGACGGCTGGCTAGATACCGTTCCAAACTTGTCTGTCTTGCCGACTATCTGATACAAGTGTGAAGTTATAAATTACTTTGTGATCTTTTTGTGTTACTTTTCTATTTTAAACGTAAATTATAAACTTTCTTGGGATAATAATGTAGGGCGCCCTAAAGCCAGGTGGTGTGATGATATTCGTAAAACAGCGGGCAGAGATTAGAAAAGGAGAGGCTTATGTTCAGCAGTGGACTGAAACAGGCTGATGATGATGAAGATGACGAATTGTAAGGTAGCAAAAGAATAAGTAGTAATTAACTGGTTAGGTGTAAGTCGGACCCGTAACACTGGGACTCTTTATTCTCGAAAGCAAATCTTACGGCCTTGTAAAGTACATGAAAAAGACTGCGAAGTATTTTATATGGACATAATTAAACAAATAAATAAGCCACACTGTAAAAATAATTACTTCACTGAATGTTGAGAAGAAAACAATGAGACCGGAACCTTACGACATTTCTTTTAAAACATTGAAAACAATGGAAACGTTCGCAAATCCTTACAAATGTCGGCAAGTAATGTTTTCATGAATTTTCTGAAACTTTCAAGCCCAAATATAGATACCATTGTTTTTTTCAGAAAAACAATGTTTTTCAAAAGAACTTTCAAAGCTTCAGTGAAAAATATTGGTGCCAAGGTAAAAAATAAAGTAAAACAACACAAAGAACCGGTCAAGAGGGAGACGGACATAAATACAAATTGGACAAAGGAAACCAAATTTACTATCGGAATTGGTCACTTATCAAATTTATGAATGTAACAATTGTTGTTTGACCCCGATCTTTAATTTTAGTACTAGTTGCTAGAGCGATAACAGAAATACATAATTTGTAAGAATTTCATCTGTCTGATCAGCAAGGTTTATAAGACGCAACCTGGTGACTGACAGAGAGACAGCGGAGCCTTAGTAATATGCAGGGTTTCCTTAAGCATCTCAACCCCTCCATAATTTTCCCATGCTTCTCAAATAATTTGACCAAATTCATTCAATCGTTGAGTAGAGCAGCAACTTTCAACAAGACTAAAAAGCAATAACTTAATTATTTAAAACTGCATAAGTATATTTAAATACCATCTACCCCCAACTTTTATGCATAAAAACTTTTAACGTGAAAATGGTAACAATACTTTTATCAAACTTGAATAAACGCACAGTGAAAACTTAGGAACTCGGGTGAATCATTAATTCTGAACGAGAAGCTCTTAACAAATTGCGGGTAGAACAAAAAGGCTTGCTCCCCTGCCTTTGTGGCGTGAAGCCTGCTACAGTTACAACCCACTTTGGCTATAATTAATTTTTAATTGCACCCGTGTTCAATTTACAAGCGATTGTTACTTTTGGTTAAACATTTCTTGCAAGGACGATGTCTGAAAGGGGTTCTGGTGGTCGTCTGCCACTTAAAGTTAGGCTGTTGCAGTTGTCGAAGCGAGATAGCGCTATACCTTGAGTATCGTACTATGTCTCTTCTTCGTCTTCTGCAGTCTTACTTTAAAAGGAAGTGGTAAAATCCTCAGTCGGAAAGTTTTGGGTTGCAGATTTGGACAAAGAAATTTCAGTGAATTTGCAAGTGAAATCTTTGAAGTTTTGTTTGTGAAACGTCAAGATTATCTGCAAAAGTAAAGATACTTAGCATAACCCTGTTTTGAGATCCACAAAAAATAAAATACTTCTAATCATGTTTGAGTTTTTATCGACTGCCAGCTGACAATAAGTCGGAAACACAAAAGAGGTACCTCTAAAGTCAAGGTTAAAGCCTATGAAACGAAGGAAAACAACATGAACGAGGAAAAGTTTTGGAAACCTGCGAAATAATAGGCCTATCCAAAAAAAGATTCATTTTCATAAGGCTTTAAATATACTCAGCCAAACATGTAATTCATTGGGACCAAATTACAGCCATTGGACGTTAAATAAGTTGGTGCATCCCATTCGAGGATCTGAGGAAACAAATATTGTAAAAGACAAAATACTGATGAAGTGATACGATTGATACAACGGTAGATATAAATCTAATCTACAAATATCGTAAATTATAATCAAATTATTATTTTCTAAGCAATTTAATAATCAAAGGGTGAAACTTACAAAATATAAACTAGCTGGCCGGATACATGGATACATCTATCACTTGTCTTTTACTGCTTGATTTATCACAAAATGGTAATTATAAGTACGTAATATGTTCTTCTTAGAGCATGATATATTTAGAGCAGAAAAAATATTCTTTTAAAAATCTCTGACTAATAGAAGACTGTTACAAATAGTGTAAATACACCACTTCGTTAAAATTGAACAGATTATGTGTCCTCTCGTAGCATCAGCTGATTATTGGAACGGCTAAGAGGTCACAAGTTTCACAATCACAATAAAAGCCAGGCATTTAAACTGAAAACATCCACTTACGAAATAAAACTTTTATGCACTATAAATTCGTTCCAACATACAGTCAGCTGCAAAAGTTATGGCGTCAAAAGATTGGGCGCGCTGCCAGACGAATTAAAAACTTTAGTGGAAGGCTGTAATTAAGATTTTGTGTACTATGATATAATATTTAAGTTAGTTTTTGTGTTTGTTGTATCTTACAATGGCTACAGTAATTTTTTTATTCCAGGCTTGTTTCTTATTAAGGCAGTTTTATTGAGTTACGTCAAAAAAATTTGGGCAAGTACGGCTTTTGAAATGTTGCCCAATTAGCTCAATTTTAGGGCAAACTGATAGCGAAGGTAAATTTACCTTAAATTTACGTTTTTGTGTTTATCAAAACATGTTTACGAATTTCTCGTGTATAACAAAGAAATTGAAAAATGTTATTGGGTCACTGCTAGCTCTTTTAATTTTTGATACGCAATATTCCATACTTCAACCTGTATTGTGAAGATACAGCATTCAATCTAAGACGAAGAAAATTGCCATTTCATTTAGGATTAAAAATGTCAGCTTTTCTGGACACAATAACCTTATCTCACAAAACCTTTCCCAAAACTTGCCTTGAATAAACACAATCGTTTTACAAAAATAATTCATAACACATGCACATAAAATACATATTCGTGTGTATATATCTCAGACCCACTTTAGGAATACGAAATTTAATAGTGTTATGTGACCAACACTGTCAAGCTAGAGTGCTTGTAAACACATGGGAGGGTATTGTAGGGCTAAACGCTGCGTTTAACACAACAGTAATGCTATATAGAGTGGTTGGGTAAAATTTCTGTCGATACTGTCATAACCAATCCACGGTAGAGGAAACGGTTCTCATGATAAATGTAATTGAGTTTATGCGTGCGAAATATATATTTTTTTGTTTTTATAAGAACGACTCCCACGGTAAGAAATTTAATCCTTGTGTCGCGGGGGGTTTTACAAACATACAACTCACATGCACAAAGACACCCAGACTCAGAACAAGCATTTTGTGGATCACACAAATGCTTGTCCTACTCGGGGATCGAACCCGTGACCCGACGCTCACTGTAGGTTCGGCGTGGTGACCTCAACCACTCGGCTATTCGTGCAGTCAAAATGCCTATGAATGATTGAATAAGGACAGTTGCTCCTTGTAACAGAATATTGTTATGGAATCTTCAGACAACTGTGTCTTGAAGGCAAGTTGTGTTATAGCATGGTTCTATCAATTCGCACGACGTGCAAGTTTGATCTTAACGCAGGCAAAGCACTAATGTGACTTTTTCGAAGTTGTATGTATGATTTTCTTTATTCTTAGACACCACTGACAAACGTTAAAGAAAAAGATTGCGAAGGAACTTGGATTCCTATCTCTCTCTCTAACTTATATTCTCATCTAATCTCTAATTTTTTAATTTTGTGGAAAACTTTGAAACATTTACAGGCTAGTATTTTTCTGTATCTTTAATCTGTAACAAATTTTGAGTGAAAATCGGAGTCTTGTATTGACTAATTCATGTTTTAATCTCCAGGCTCATCAAATATTTACTCTAATTAAAATCAAGTGCATGGAGTTTTTGATGTTTCAGCTGTAAACAGTAATACAAAATACCAATAAATTTATTGAGAGAACGCTCCAAACAGCTGTCTCGTATGTTTACAAAACTATTTATGATAGCAGACAGTGCCATGCGCGTCACACATAATCTGTCACACACTAACTGCTTTGAATAATTTTGTATATCTTAATAATGATTTCTGTAAGCGTCCCGTTTTGGAGTAAAATACCTTTTAACATAATCGAGAATGAAAGGGTTCACTGTCATGTTACGATAACTGTTTTGAATAATCTTAACAACGTGTTCTAAAATTATATTTTTTGCGACGATCGAACCTGCGATAAGTCACTCAAACTAAATATGATCGGTGATCACTTGAAGTCGTTTGAAAATTTGTCTTTATCCGTCGCATTTCCCTGCATTCCATACAAACGATGAAATAAATTAAATTAAAATACGTTTATTTGGTATACACCCATATTTACACGAAATGACATACACATACTCATGCTGAAAAATAAAAAATATATACAACTAAGGAACACAAAGACACATAAAACATTATAATTTATATAGGTACAAATAATTATGTAATAATTTATAATAGTAAAAACTCACCACAGATCTCACAAGCAGCTCAATAGTGAACCACACGTTACACACCAGCTCGATATAAAAGAAGGCTCCATGGGGCTTCCCGTTGTCGTGCCAGGGCATCTCCAGGGAGTCGGAGCCGTTCTCCCGGAGGAGCGTCCCGGGGCTGAACACTCGCAGGTCCGGGTGAGTCTTCAGGCAGAACGAGAGCACTGACACGCAGATGAAGAAGACGGATATCGCTGATATCACCTGTGGAAGAGAGGGATTGAGTTAGGTGGTGGTTTATAGGTGTTGGAGTTTTTTAGTGACTTTCACATTTTTTTATAGGGGTTTATAATGCAGGGGGACTTGAAGCGCTGAACCTAAATAGTGATGTTTTTATTTTTTCAAGATCTACGGACTAAATCTGACACCTGGCATTCCTTTTGACTACTATTTATGATGTATCTATGGCTAGTTGTATGTTAAAATTGAAGAGATTTTTTGGTACACTATTCACTTTTTATGTTAAGCGATTTTCCTGATATAGGTTAACAATTTTTACGAAACCCATACCCATCATTTTTGCTGAAAATTGAATTAAATAAAAGTATAATAAAATATAACATAATCCGAAAATAATGAAGCGCCTTCTTACTCTCCTGTTCAACCCTCAACTCAGCACCAACAAGGTTAATAACAAAAGCATTCGCTTTCCCTTCACATAAATAACAAGAGATAGGAGAATATCTCACATTTTTAAAAGCACGTTTGTCGGACAAAAACCGTGTAACATCGTCAATCACCGTGTTATTCTGCGGTAGACGCCTCGCGATCATCGCGTGCAAGTCATGACGTATTGGCGGGTAATGTGTTTCCTATTACAACCCTTATCACGTGGGATAGATAATAGATACGTCTGATATTGGAATGTAGGAAAAATTTGTACGAATATGTGTTCCACTAATTGTGAATCTAAGGTGAAAATCTGTTAAGTCTGAAACTAAGGGAGCAAATGGTATTTCGTATATCTTTTTTTTTCTCTAGCCCACTGTGTCCTACTGCTGGGCAAAGGCCTCCCCCAAATCCTTCCATGACTCTCTATTCTGGGCCGCATGGAACCAGCCTGTGCGGTAAGCGTTAAGGTCGTCTCGCCACCGCTTCCTAGGTCGCCCACGACGACATTTCGTATATAGTTGTTAAAAAAAAAACAACGAAAAACGAACATCAGATGAATCGTCTATTACAGCTATTAACCTGATTATGATACAATGGGTAAATACACTATTTAGGAATACCATTAAAAATCAGCAAAGAGTACATTTTCAAATGACATTACTGTAATGCTTCACTCCAAGAATTTGTAACAAAGTCACGATAAACGATGTTTATACCCGCTTCCACCTATAACTTGATACATCG
Organism: Trichoplusia ni; assembly: GCF_003590095.1. Lineage (NCBI taxonomy): Eukaryota > Metazoa > Arthropoda > Insecta > Lepidoptera > Noctuidae > Trichoplusia > Trichoplusia ni. Next base: position 10,598,889 of record NC_039486.1, read on the forward strand.
ACTCCAAATCATTTGTCACAATAGGTCGGCATACAAATATTTAGTGTGATTCAACGCCACCGCTCCGAGTTTAGTTGGTAAACAAAGCTGCGAATAATTATGATGTATCTGTACTGGCTTCGTCCGACTTGCAACGGATTTTGATCAAATTTATGGAATGACCGTTTCGAAACCTCACTTGAGTATGGAAAACGGGTAGGTAGACTTGAATGTTTTTAGTTTTCATTGAAGATTCTTGTATAAAATGAAAAACATCAATGTGTTCTGTATAAGGCAGAAAGATGTCAATAGTCCAACGCACCAAAGAGTGACGTCACCAAAACGCGAGAGGTAGCCTTAGGCGACTACTAGCCGACGGCAACCCGCAGTCGGTGCGGAATGAATTGGTACTCATTGCCAAGCACCAACCGAATGTTTAGTCAGTAAGAGACTGCCACTACCGGCTTCCTCCTCCAAGGTAGGTATCAAAGCAGAAATCGCTAAATAAAAAAAGAGTACTTTTAGTGTATTCCTAGAGGGCCTGCAGAGTCTCTAGTCTTTGAACCATCGAAGCAAAGAGGGATCTCATTATAAGTTGGGCAAAAATGAGTGTTTGTTTGTGACTGATCGTCTACGATGTTCAGACCGATTTCAATGCTTTTTTATGTTACTGACGATTTACTTTTTCTTACATATACTATTAAAGAAATTAAGAAGGACATTCTAAAAGCATTAATTACTACTATCACGACTTCTTTAGTTCTATAAAGTTTTGAAAAATGTAATCATTTACTATTAGACGTTTTATTCCATTTCCTAGTTTTCTAATAAATCTTAGTTCAAGTAGCAAAATACAGCCTGGATTAAAGTGCATGGCACAGACATGTCAACCGATACGCCTGCATCCTCTACCGGCGTTTGTTTACAAAGACGTGACGTCACTAGTTTGTATTACTGCATTGCTGAACTACTGTAGTGTTTTGTCTCATGTTCTATTACTTTTTTCAGATAAAGTGTGCTTGTTTTAGAAGTAGATAGAGATACAGTAAATTATAGTTTTAGTATTTTTTACCTATATGGATTGATTATCATATGACAAAAAAAGCTATCAGAGAGAGTCAGTTAACAGAGATTTTAACATTAATTAACTATGACTTTTGTTGTTACTCATAAAATAATTACCAACTTTACAAACAAAAAAATACATATTCCGAAATATATCTTGATCAAATCAAATCTATCTTTAAGAACGCGACGATAACACACGAAAGTTAAACGTTTCACACAAAGCTTAAAACCTTCAAAAATCGTCACGTAAACACCATTGTTCTTCCTCAATTAGGAACTCTTTACGTTCTTATGACGCAAATTATGGCACTTTTTTAATGAAAGCTCCTAATGGGCCGCGCTGACAACCCGGTTTATACAAAGACTGATATATTACGGCTAAGATGGGGTTAAAATGGCGCTTTTTGTGAAAGATATTATTAATTTTTCAAAATTATTAATGAAGACGGAAAATTTTGCGTACCTGTGGAACAATGTGGGCTGATAATAATAATATTATGCGATAATTATTAAGAAAGGTTTTTGATTTGAGTGTTCGTTAAAGTTGAGTACTAAAAGGGTAGAAATGAAACCGTAATACTAAGGCCACTTAATCTGTCCAGCAATTGGTTCTTTTTTAAGCCTATCTGTGCGGAACCCTCACTGTCACAAGTCTGATTCGTACTCGACCGGTGACTGGGCAGCGCTAGTCGAACCATTTAATGGGTCGAGTTCCACTTGCAATCCAACCCATTCCGATCATGATGAACAGTCCGTTTATGTTTCGAAGCTTGTTCTTTCCGAAATTAGTCTGTTATCACTATAGCAAAGTAGCTTTTCGAAGTTTGAATTCAGACCAAAATTTATGCCACTTCATACAAGACAGTTCAAAGTTGACATATTATTACAATGTAGCTGATTCCTCAAGAGACGAAGAAAAGCGTCATTTTACGTGCCCTTGTTTTTCCAAATGAACAAGTTGATTAATTGAGCATCCGTGCAGATATAGAATTACCTCCAGAATGTATGAACGGAGATATTTGTTTACCTCATCACTGTGTACTTGTAGGGTCCTTCATTTGTTACGGAAAGATTCTCTGAGGATCTAATGCCACCACTTCGAGTAGGACTTTTGCATAGTTTATTTAGTCCAATATTTTGCATGAGCAGGATTTAGCTTTATTTAACTAGAATAGGTAGATATAAGGGATTTCTTACAGTGATTGTTACATTAACATGACAACAAAAGTAGATAACTCAAGTTTGTCATTTGTGGGTCCCGGCTGTTATTTAAATATCTTTGACAGTCGTTACGGGTATTTTAAAGCTGGAAAGAATGACAGCCAGTCTTTTTCAGGTTACTAAGTCAGGTCTGACAGACACTCCTTCTCGTAAAACACTGGTACTTAACTGCACCCGATTAGACTGAGTTGACCCCGACATAGTTGGGGAAAGGCTAACAAGAATAGGTACAAGATGAAATCAAATCAGCTGGTCATCGCAATATACCTACGTATATAATTTATTTTTTCTATTCTTTTAATTCATTACAGCTTATTCTTCCACAAATATATCATATTAAATTATAACACACTTACAACACCACATTGAACTCCAATCCCCCATATTAGTCAGGTCCCCACAAATTCTCCCATAACATTCGCAACGGCCTTCCTCACCCAGTCTACTGCCCTACCTATTCCTTATTTGGACCAAATTAGTTTAGCAAATATCTCGTACGAGGTACACATCAACCGCATAAGTAAGTTTTATAGATATCATTTGCCTTTTTTTTTCTGGAACAAATTACGTTCGTGTGTTTTAGCTCGGAACAAGATTAATCGCGGACTCGCAGTTTGCGACTGTATTTGTAAGAAGATTTTCTTTTTATCAAGTTTCCTGTATGCAGGTCGTATGTGGAAGTTTGTAGGTTTCTCTGCAATACCGTGTCGGGACTTGGCTAATCTTTTATTTGGATTTAATTATAGACATTGTTCAATTTTTGTGATTAAACGTGTAAAGGTGTAAGGATTGTTTAAAAATTAGAAAATTTCGATTTCAAACCTTACCTTAAGAAGTTTATTTGAACGTTTTTAATATCAGATATTTCTGGTTGCTTCAAAAGTAAATCTTAACGATTAGCGTTAATTTTTACTCCATTAGTAACATTTTTTTAGGGATTTTATATATATTTTTTTATTTGAAAAAAAATATTATTTAAAAAAATTCCTAGTCACACTAACAAGAAAATACTCTGTGGAAAATGAAACTTAAAAATAGTTTCAAATTTCGAAGGAGCTTGTTTAATTAAATAATAAATGGCCTTATAAATGCTAAAACATGTAATAGAACAATTAATTTATTTTAAATTCTAAGTAGACTGTTATAGAGACTAATTTTCAATGTAATGAATAAACATTTCGAGCGGAGTAGAAGTCAAATTTGCCGTGAAATAATTAAATATCTCAACAATGTTTTTAATGCTTAATTTGTGGAATGTTAAGTGCCATTGACCTTTAACAAAAGGATTTTAAGATGTTTAAATTGAGACTCCTTATTAATTAATATAAACTGTTTTTTAAGAACCGCTGAGCCATATTTGACACAAAGGGGGCGACCTATTCGTGATTATACAATCATTAGCCTCGTATTAAACGTAGGTAATTATTTTATCTGGGTCTCGATCGATATTTTTTTCTGTATTTAAAAGTTCCCACAAACATTTTAACAATACAACATCGCAAACACTTCCGTTACCATAGCAACCATCCTCACCATTTTTCTCCTACATTCAGACAAGTCACGATCTGTTAAAATGTCTTAGAGAGAGCCCATTCGTATTTGTAATTAGTGGGAAGTGAACCTTGGACCCTGGTCGTAACTAATTGCTATCCTATTTCTGGACAGTCGAGTGTATGTGTCAGTCGCAGTAAGTTTCAATTACTGAGAGAGCTGGTGGTGCAGTGGGTGAAAGTGGGTTACGTGAATGTGGTACTGGGTTTATTAAGTCTTTCAGTAACTTTGTATTTTTTTTTTGAAATTCTGAAAAAATATTGCACTTAAATGTATATGGTTTATGAAGGTCTATGAAAAGAATGACATCTTAATTTGATAAAATTTACACGTCAAAGAGTATAATTTTGTTAAGATTTTTTTGCTTGTAATCTTCATGTAATTATTATGATAAAACGAAGTTTGAATTTAAAAAAAAAATAGTTTTTTACGCTTTGACGCTTATTCTCAGATCAGGTAATACGAAAATTTTCTTTTTTTGATTTTCGCGTTTCATTTGGGAAAATACTTTGTTAAGAAATTAACCATATTTACAACCACTTTTCTATGTACAAGTAGATGGTGTAGCGATGGGCTCGCCTGTATCCCCTGTAGTCGCCGATATATTCATGGAAGACTTCGAGGAGACAGCCTTAAAAACAGCTCCTTTCACTCCCAGGTTTTATAAACGGTACGTAGATGACACTTTCACAATTTTACCATCTAACCAAGTAAATGCATTTTTAAAACATCTCAACTCCATAAATAACAAAATTCAATTCACTATGGAGTTGGAGGATAACAAATCTCTTGCCTTCCTAGACATATTAGTTAAACGGAATCCTGATCAGACCATAAGTCACACCGTGTATCGCAAAAAGACCCATACAGATAGGTACTTAAACGGTGAATCTCACCACCACCCTAAACAGTTAGCTACCGTGGGAAAATCTTTGTTTCAGAGAGCACACGGACTCTGTGATGACAGACACCTTGCCGCTGAGCTTCAACACGTCAAGCAAGTACTGCGAGACAACAAGCTCCAAGTTCCACGGCCCCGTCACAGAAACCGAGTGAAGCCAGCCACAGTTGATCGTTTGCCTGCTGTACTACCATACGTCCGAGGAGTCACTGACAAGATTGGTTACATCCTGAAGCGAGCTTCAATTAAAACATACTTCAAGCCGCCCAAGAAGATTAGCCAGTCCCTACCATCTGTCAAGTGTCACATACCTCTACAAGATGCAGGAGTATACAAACTAGATTGTGACTGCGGCCTCTCTTACATCGGTCAAACTAAACGAAGCATAGGGACCCGCGTAAAAGAACACATAGCTGACGTCAAACACCGCCGCTCAACGAAGTCTGCAGTCGCCGAACATGCTGAAGGCTCCAGCCATTATATTAGATTTGATCAACCACAGATCCTCGCTAAAGAATCCAAATTCCTACCAAGGATGTTTCGCGAGGCTATTGAGATTAAAAAACACCCTAATTTCAATAGAAAAGATGGCTGGAAGATATCACCTACTTGGGACCCAATAATACAAAAACTCAAGGCTAAACCCAAGAGCAGCGCTGCAAGACATCACGACACAGTGAGCTCATACTGCGTAGGTCGGACCATAAATAATTAATTAAAAATATGAAGGTAGAACGAGCAACATCTTCTGTCAAGACGAACACCATCTCAGTCTGCCCGTGACCATGATACCTGCAAAGGTGTCGAAACGTCGGGAACTAAAACCAAAAATTAAACCGCGATAAAATCCGTAAAAGTCGTTTCATTTCAATGTCTAACATTCGCGTAAACCTAAGAAACCACTATTTAACCATATTTAATATTTATATAGCAAAACTAGACGGATAGCCGTCTGACATATCACTCCAAACACACAGTGCGCGACGTGTCACGACTTCGACCCCTGCGTAGGACAAACATTTATGTGGGTGTCTTTGTGCATGTGGCGTTTTGTGTGATCCACGAATGCTTGTTCCGAGTCTGGCTATCCTTGTACATGTGACTTGAATATTTGTAAAACCCCCGCAAGCATTAAATCCCTAAGAGAGTTTTTTTTTCTAAATAAATTTAAGGAAACTAAGCCTTCTCGTGTTGAAAAGCTAAATTAATAATAAAACAGAAGCACCTTATAACTCCTTTCCCTCTATCCGTAGCAGCATGTAACAAGTAATAATTAATGTTAGAAATCTATTAATACGACTATTTGTTCATGCAGTGTTTGTGTGTTATTGTAGCTTAAGGCAGTGCTCAAAATGCGTGTTTATATGTACACCTTGCTACAGAATGTGTTTTGTTTTGTGAGATTGAATATAGATGGCGCTGTTAGATGAGAGTAGGTACTTCTTTAATTACCATCTTGGACAGCAAGCGTGGTGGTTTAAGCTTTTTTTTCATGTGCAATAAGACTTTTTGACTTTGTGGGATGTTTACATTTTGTTTATTTAAACATAATTTGAATGGGTTCACTCGGCTAAATGTATTTGGTTTATTTAATAGATACTTTTAGTCGGTCCGAAGAAATATTTAGTTGTTTTTCATTTAGCAGTACTATTTTTGAAAGCAGATTTATGACAATATGGGTAGACTGAAAGAGTCGAGTTTTTTTTTTAAGTTATATGTAAATAAAAATACGTAATTATTCTCAGACATTAGTATAGACGGTAAAGGAGGAATCGTGAGGAAACCTGGAACCAAATATCTGAAATCGCAGTAAATGTAGAGATCAATGTTCAAAACCTTTCTTACATGGGAAAAAGCCCATACCCAGCAGTTAAATGTGTATAGAGTGGGATTAATATTATTGTTATACACTATTACCATATCAAAACTTTCCAATAATTACAATCACAAATATGGGATTAGTGAGAACACTATTAACTCTCAAACTTCGATAGGGTTTACGAATAACAACAAACATGGCGTATAGCTTCATATAATATTATATTGTTATAGTTTGCCGAAAAGCTTGTAATTTAATCCTGAAAACTATAAGCTATAACCATGAGTTTTTGATTAGTATGGAAATAGATGTGTAAATGTAGTTATTCAATTCTTGTTGGACCACATACACTTTTCATTGTATTTGAAAGCAAAAACAACATTTTATGTATGACAGTGATCGTATTGCCCAAATGCATTTAACAACACTAATATCTGAACGTCAAAATCACGTCACTTTTGAATATAAATTTTCGTGTCATAAACTACTGCAGGGATAGCCGAGTAGTTGAGTGTGCTGCGGGTTCGATCCCCGCTTAGGACAAACGTTTGTGTGCTTGCCTGTCTTGAATTTAGGTATCTACATGCATGAAACTTAAATATTTGTGAAACACAAGAATGAAATTCCTAAAAAACCTTTTTTCTTCTAATAAGGAAAATTCGCGTCCCTTGTCGAAAAGGAATGTCATTCCAAACATTAGTAGTTTCCTATTCGGACCTTAAACTAAGGCGATTCTATAGACCCTCGTTCTACAGTAAGTTTAAGCAGATGTATATATTTAATGACCATACGATTTCAGACGTTTTAAAAGCGTATTAAAATGTATATTACTGTCACGTTTGGGTTTCGCGAAGCACAGATGGGTTACAACTGTTGCCACACCGTTCGTAGATTTTTGAACGAAGACTTGGTACTCTTTTGTTTTATTTTAAGTGTTGGTTACATTAAAAAAAAACTTATTTGAAAATTATACTAAGTATTTAAATGTTCTTTAGAATCGTGAACACTTTTTTGTCTAAGCAAAAAACATTTTTGGCGTAAAATTAAAAAGTTAATTGTATAAAATAAAAATATACTAAAGAGCTACTTTAGAATTATGAAAAAAATATTATTCTTTTTTAAAAAATATTGAAAGATCTGTTTGGCTATATCGTAAAATTAAGCGACAAAGAATAAATAGTATTTATCGAAAAATATTTCGACTATTATCACAGTTCACGGTCGCTTCAAATATATTATTAAATGTTACTCAAAGTCGAAATCCTGTGGTATTTGTTATCTTCCCTTAAATACCTTTAACAATATTTAACGACAGCTAATCAATAAGTAATCAGCAAACAAATTAATTAGAAATTAATGATGCCTTTGTATAATTTTCTCCATCTTTGTTCCCTTTAAAATAAGATTTTATTGAAATAATTCCGATCATTTTAATAAAAGAGGCTTATAATAGGCTTCTATTTATCCTACTGAAGATGGAAATAATAGGCTTTTGATATTTCAAGGATTTCAGTTATTCATTTACAAGAAGTCCACAATAATGTCAATTACTGATGTATTCCTTACGTCTGTTTTTCCCGCTAGATGTCTCTCTGTCTCTGTCACAATTAAGAGAGACAAATTGACATTTGACATTACTTTGATACGACTGTTATTACGAGTTTGTTGAACAAGACTTGGTTTGTTAGATTTTGTTGGTATGACATAATATCCGTTTTACCAAAGAAAATATGTCTTGAAAAAAAAAATTGTCACTTACCATAAATGCAATACTGAATACTTTATTTGCACTCTACATTGCTTGATATACCTAATTTAAATTACCGTTAAGGATTTTTTTTAAAGATAGCACTCAATAATAAGTTTTATCTTAAACTAGCAGTTGCCCGCGACTTCGTCCGCGTGGTTAGAAGATATAAGTTATGATTTACATTTACCCTGTTTTTTCCATTGTATCTTCGCTCCTATTAGTCGCAGCGTGATGATTTATAGCCTAAAACCTTTCTCGATAAATGATCTATTGAACACAATAAGATTTGTTCAATTTGAACCAGTAGTTTCTGAGATTAGCGCGTTCAAACAAACAATCAAACAAACAAACTCTTCAGCTTTATATATTAGTATAGATATAGATTATCATTAGTATTATTTCTGTTTATTTAAACTTTACTTTCATTCAAAATATAGTTGAAAAAGGTGCCAAAGTGAAGGTAGTTGAATGTATTGTTCATTTTCCTTACTCATATAATATGTCAATAAGAGTTTCAATAACATATCTGCTCATTAATCTTTCATAAATACACCAACATGAAAGACCCTCACATTGCAAAAAATTCAGGTGTAACATAATATAAATAACTTGAGAGCTTCTTAGAACTCAAATTCAGTGCCAATTCAATACGAAACGTAACACCAATTTCGACGCCTTGCATTACTCTAACGGCATGTAATTCAAATCTCAGGGAAGTCTATTGAAAACCGAGTACATTACTGCTAAAGCGTTGAGCTCTAAAAATACCGTGTCAGGAAATGCAGCGATGAAATGAAAACATTTCTAAGTGTCGAATAGGAGTTTTTCGGATTAGAGCTCTTGTTTTGTTTTTGGTACTAAGTTCGGCAAAGTTCAGAGATTTTAGTAGTGATAGTTTTTAAGATGAAATAGATGCATAATATGTTTTAGTTAACAGATAAAAAAAGAAAAACTAAACTTGACGACAATGTCTTATAATCTCACGTGATAATATGTCTTTATTAGGTATCATTGACATAAAAACAATGTCATATTATTTTAGCTTTAAGAAAAAACAAAAAGGAGTTTATACACGTCGATCAACCAACGCTTAACCCAAAATTTGATTATTTTTTTGCTATATCCGCCGTAGAAATTTGTCGGTGAAACATTTAAAATATTTGGCTATCTCGGTTCTCGAGGCAGAGCGAGTTCAAAAATGGTCAGACAGCGGAGTCTTAGTAATAAGCTCTGCTTATACAAACTGGGTAAACACTCAAAAAATCAGTCACACTTGACCCGAATAATTTACAAAAGATTCCTCAAATCATCAATCTTTAACCAATCTCTTCTGTGATTCCAAAACAAAAGTCTGCAAATCGTTTACCCTTCGAAAGTATTCAGGAAAACAACAAAATAATCTGATCGCTTGGTTGCCAATTAAAAAGTCCCAAACTTAGACTGACAAAGTTCCAAAAGCCCTTAACTTATTCAAACGAATGGTACTTGACATTTTTGCACCCGATTAACTTTCAAAAACGCTAAAGTAATTTAAATTTCCGATTCTGATCGTGTCATAACTTTAGATGGAATGTCTCCCTTCAATTATAGATTTAATTTTGAACATAGTTTTGGGGAACTTCTTAGTGTACGACGTAAATATTGTATGAAATTATAGGAACAGGAATATTACAGAAACATAGTCAATTTTAGCGATTTCAAATGTATTCACTATTTTTTTGCGCTTTCATCGCAAACACTGGCTTAACCGCAAGGGCTACATCAAAATAATGTTCTACAATATTGTACACCATAAAAAGATTTACAAAAAAGTCTAGACAGAATATGTCTATCTTTTAAGGTTGACTCACCATAACCATTTTTTGGCTAATAATTTTATTCCAAAACAAAACTTCTTTGCGAAGCTGTTTTAGTTGAGATGGTAATCCTTATCAAAATCAAAACAAATACGACAAGTATTCAAATTTTCAAATTTCAAACGTTTATTCCAAAGATTTTTCAATACGATGCAGCGACGATTGTATGAATCCTTATCAAAATAAAGAACGTTAAAGAAATTCTGTGGCGTATAGCACTGCTCCCGTGCGAAGCCGAGGTGGGTCGCTAGTCAAACTATAAAGCCCGTAGCATCATACACCTTAGCTGCTCCACTTTACCTATTCAAGTGATAGTTTTATCATCATCGGCCCATATTCGTCCACTGCTGGACATAGGTCTCCCCAATTGCAGGCTATCGATGTTTATATTTGACTGCTCGCATCCAGCTCTTGCCAGCCATTTTGCAAAGAGCATTACTCCACCGTGCTTAGTACGTCTTACACTATGTTTGTCGACAACGGATAATAGTTAGATAGTTTCAACACAATGATTATTCTGTCCCTTGAGTACCATTTTAGTTTCACCAAAGTGTCAAATTGATTGATGTAGTTACAAGTAATTGAGATTCGTAATCAACCCTTCCCTTAAATTAGTCCGCAGTCAGCAGCTCCTAACTAGATACTTAATATTCAATCCTAGATTTAGTTTCGTATTTCTAAACCCAATGAAAAAGTTTTAAGGAGTCTTTGAATGTAATCCTAGTTCCTCTTCAGAATGCTAACTAGAAAGTAGAATGTTAATTTGAAGGTTGGCTTTATTAAACTTATTTTGTTAGTTTTTTGTTTTATTAAATTTCCATGGTTGGGATCTACCTATCATTGGCCTAGCCTTTTCCCAACTATGTTGGGGTCGGCTACCAGTCTAACCAGTTTCAGCTAAGTACAAGTGTTTTACAAGGAGCGACTGCCTATCTGACCTCCTCAACCCAGTTACCTGGGCAACACGATACCCCTTGGTTAGAGTGGTTGTCAGACTTTTCAAGCTTCTGACTACCTGTAACGACTGTCAAAGATGTAAGAATAACAGCCGGGGCCCACAATTTAACGTGCCTTCCGAAACACGGAGGAACTCGTTATGACAAGATGGTCACCCATCTACGGACCAACCGCGTCAAGCATAGCTTAACCTGTGATTGTTTCACTTATAGCTTAGCCAGGAGCTCCTCCTCGTTGGGATCTACCTATATGGATGTATTAATAATTAAATATACATACCAAAAACGTCTAAAAAAGATATTCAGGTACAATAAAATTACTAAAAAAAAAGGAAACGAGTGATTATAAAAAATTGATGTTAGTGTAAAACTTGCAAGTTGTAGTTGTTAGAAGTGCTTTTTAAATGCTGCTATTTAATTGCTAATAACATTTTTATACAGGAACTCTGTTTTCTAACAATGTTTTCTTTTAATTACGCTCATTTTCTTCTGGAATGAGCAAACCTGATTCGAATTTTGCTCATTTGGAGTAAATATGTTTTAGATAAAAACTATGAGTTTGTATTCATGCGATTCTGATTTTAGACAGGAGTTGCTTTTGAAAACGGTAAAGGTTTAGGTTAAGAATATTGTAGTGATTTCTTAGGTTTATGTTAGACATTGAAATGAAACTACTTTTACGGATTTTATCGCGTTTTAATTTAAGATTTTAGTTCCCGACGTTTCGAAACCATGATACCTGCAAAGATTTTGTGATGATATCTGCAAAAGTATTGTATTTTCATTTAAAAAAAGATTTTATTTCCGACAGGTTTAAAACTGTCGCTTTAGAAAAGTTCTGCACTGAATAATATCGAGCGATCCGAATGTCTAGTTGCGCGGTTTAAAAATATAATTGATGTGGAGGAGAACTGAAAAATATTCGTAGATATAAATTAAAATTAGCGTATTATAATATTTAGTGCAACGATAAATTTATTCAGCAAAGTTTTTGGTCCTAAAATTAATGAGAAAGTATAATGTCTCTAAGAGAAAACTTAATGACCTACTTATTTGACTTACATTATGTAGTTCAGTTTAATTATATTTTACCATTGTGCTATGCTAATCTAAAATAATACTATTCTAAGCTGATTCTGAGAGTCTCTGCATTTCACTACTTTTTCTACAAGCTTCACTACACTCAATTTTCTACTTTATTGCGTGGATCTTAAAATTTTAATTACCTTAGAAATGCTTCACCAGCTTCCACACAATTTTTACCGGCTAGTTTTCAAGACGCCTGAGAATTACGTTTCCTTATCGCCTATTATTCTACTTTCTACTTTACAAAGTAATCTATAGAATTGATTTTACTTTATCAACAGTAAAGCTGACCTTTAGTCTGCTGTACATTTTGCTTAAAATCCAACATTCTCAAAAAGATATACTTACATTTAACGAATTCCAATTCCAACCTTATGCTGCAATAATTAGCATTCATTTCACCTTATCAAGCGGAAAAGTGACATTCACTCACCTTTGCCACAGACTTGATATCTTCTATAGGGGATACTCTACTCATTCCATAATCTACCTTATGCATTATACAATAAAATTAACTTTACCTTAGCAGCAGGTGAACTGGATGGCTCGTCGAAGAGAGCCCAGACTTTAGGTTTGACCCTCTGCCAGATCCCCACGTCTCCCGAGAGGTAAGCTTCCTCATAACCGAAGAGTCTTGCGATTTCCTCCTCTGAGGGCTTTTCACTGTCAATGTCCAATTTGTCCAGGATGGCCAGGGTATTCTGATGGCAAAAAATGGATTGTTAAAATGTGAGAACTTATAAAAATAATCTATTTTGTTTTCAAAAAACGTTTTAAACGGTAATTTAAGTGTCTTAGTTCTTACACATATAAAATTGATAATTTTATCGATGTAATTGATGAATGAAAAGTTTTTTTTGGATCACAATACCTAATTGCGCGGTGCTAAAGTGTTTCTTAACGTATATTTTATTTTTATGATGTTTAGGTTTAGATTTAAATACATTTCTCGTCTCTATCCTTACCCTTGCACATGACAAAATGATTTAATTTAACAATTTATCATTAATGAATAATAAATAAATGCGGACAACATCACATACATTGTTCTGAACCCAAAGTAAGTTGAATTTTTACATTGACCCGACCCGGGATTGAACCCGGGACCTCAGAGCTAGCGACACCTTGAAACCGGTGCGTACGCCACTCGACCTCGGAGGTCGTCAAAATCAAACTATATCCATCATCAAAACAAACGTACTAGACATTGTCATCGAGATTTCCAAACATAATATTTCGGTCCATAGTCAAGGAGCGCCAAATTGGAGTTTCAAATTTCACATCGTTATAAAAAAGGCTTCGATTTCCAATCACAAGGTATACGAACCCAATTTTTGTCGTCCTAATATTTGTTATAAGAAAAGGCTATAAGGATAAGAATAGGCTCTCATCTTAAAGTGGATCTATATTGGTACACTTGGGGACAAATTAAAAATGCGGATTTTCTTCGTGTACTCTTTGAGCTAAAATAAGAATTTCCGTGGACATGGCGGAGGAAAAGAAGAATAAACCATTATATTTGAAAAACGAGATGCAATAAATACACGCTATAAACGCATATCTTTATACGGACAAAGTTTGTATGTGTTCACTTTCATTAACCAACAAAATCATATTTTGTGAAATAGGTTACTTTCACAAAATATTGGTTGCATGTATAATTTTCCTAAGAGGAAGCATAATAATTATGTTTTTTAATAAAAAAAAAACTGTTTTTTTGTAGCTGATACATTATTTTGTCCGCTATTGTAAGAGTTACTCCGAAAATAAGTATAACCGAAAATCTGTTTTTTTTTCAAACTTTATAACGCACCGGTAAAATAAATTTTTGGGACGTGCATAATAATTTGAACCCTAAATTATCAAAGTTCAATTCCTTAACCTAATTCTAATTCGATAAATTATGGGTATATATTTCATTTTATATTTTCTTCAGATACATAATATTTTACTGTAGAAGCATCTACAGTAGCAGAGCAGGTAGCAGTATTAAATGAGGGTGTAGTATAATTTAGCAGGTAGTAATAGTACATGAGGCGGTACCATTCTATATTTCACTACATATTTCATTGTTAGATAGTTTATTCATTGAGGAGGATATAAAATCTATAATCACACGTAAGTACTTCGTGTTAGATGGTAAGTACTTGGTGTTGGATGGTAAGTACTTGGTGTTAGATGGTAAGTACTTGGTGTTGAATGGTAAGTACTTGGTTTTGGATGCTAAGTACTTGATGTTAGATGGTAGGTTCTTGGTGTTGGCACATGTTGCAATGCTGTGCAGCCCCGAGTGTCAAAACTAAAACGCTTCTGACGTCACCCGGCGGTTCAGTTTAGTCAGTAAGAGTCTGACACAAAAAAGGTTGAATTGCTTTGAAATAGAAGTTGATTTTGATTTTGATTATAAATAATGAATTATAACGTTAAAGTTCCTAGCACTTATAACACTGAATAAGCTGCTCAAACAAATGAACGCTGAAACCGAATTTATATTTCCCGAAAGTTAATTATCGGAGTGAAATTATCATAAACCAAGTGTTTCCCAACAAAAACTATTAAACCCTCATTTAAGAGATATACGACTTGATTAAATTTGATAAAAGATATTAGTACACCGATAATTTGTTACTTAGCTTAAAACTTTGAAAGTTAAATACCGAAAGTCTTTCAAGGGGACTTCGTAAGAGTTTTTAGTACGTTTAAATTGAGATTAAGAGTAAAAACCGTTTAAATACAAATCTGAGAGTGAGAGTGAGAGTTTCGTTCATATTGGCTGAAAAAAATCGAACCAGTAGATCATGAATTATAATTTATAGATGTAAATTTTTACTTATCAAGGTTTATAATTAGGCCAGTGACGAAGCTTCTGTAATATTGGTCCGGTTTCACGTTGAATGCAAAACTATACATACCGTATTTACAGCGATTATTGTTGTTTAATTCAAGAGCCAAAAAATATGCTATTAAAAATATATTATGTTGAACTTCAAAAAACAATATTGTTGCTTCAAAAATCAACCCTTTCGCGGAATCCACGAAAACAAAACTGAATTATTTAAAAGAACATAACTTAAATTAGGTCACAAAATCCCAAATTAACTTTCTGAAACCATCCAAAGTGTAATAAACCCGTGTTTTAATGGGTCCCACGAAACTTCTGAAGCGTTAAGTCAATTTTTACTTTAATTCATAGCAGTTAAAGTTGAATATCTGTTGTAAGTTTAATTAGGGTTCCTGGTTGGAGAACAGGTGTGACGTAGTTGTAATGGCTCGGGTACTGTTAAATGCTTTTAAGGGAAGTAAACATTAATTTGTAGAGGAAAGCATTACTGGAATAGTTTTATTTATAGACAAAAGTATTTCCTCCACAAAAAAAAGAAGTAAATGTGAAACACATGAAATTAATATATAATTTTAAAGCTTTGTGCAATGTTAACTATGAAGAACCATTCTTAGGGTTCCGAATCCGAAGGATAAAAAATAACTCCTTTACTGAGTCCGGTTGTCCGTCCGTCCATCACCATGCTGTATCTCATGAATCGTGAAGCTAGACAGTTGACATTTTCTCAGATGATGTATTTCTGCTGCCGCTATAACGAATTTTGCAAATTCATCGTTATTTTTTAATGAGGTTCATTAGTTGCAAGATAGAAGTACCAAAACTAGATGTTTTTCAAATATTTGTTGCATCAATTGTTTCCTAAGCTACATTATCATTCACCAAACATGTATATCCTACTAAAAAAATCAAAGATTTTCTATCACCACAATTCTTTTCCCATGATTTTTAATACGACATTATCTACAATACAACAGACTGACATAACAAGCAACTTGCTTCAAGAACAATGACAAAATGTGTTCAGTACTTAAACCCATTCCTTGTTTCATATTACACATTACCATGCAAATGTGTCTGTGCGTCTTTGTCTGGCGTTAAGTAGTACAATGTTTTGAATTGGGAGCCAAGTTTTGTTGACTTGTATTCTTAGTACCTACTTAATAATTTCTATCAGACTGTTCTGAAAATTGTCGTGAAAATCATATTTTTTACCCATGCTACATATTGTGACTAGAATAAGAGATTGACGATTATTTTTATGCTGAGATTATGTTCTTTTTCGTGATAAAACTTTTTGCACCTATTAACAGAACTGGTTGTTATTATATTTTCTTTGCTGTCTTGAAAATTTGAATAACGGACAATATTTTCCTTACGTAAATATTATTATTAGAGCGAATAAAAGTTGTCGTTTTAATTCCGTTGGATAGTTTCTTGTTTCAAAAGCTGTAAAAGACTTTTGAGTTTTTAACATATTGATCATTTGATGTAGGCTAAATCATAACTGCACTATTTGATATGGTCGGTCCGTGGATGGGTGACCATCTATATCATTCGAGTTTTTCCGTGTTTCGAAAGGGGCGATATATTGTACGGGTAATTAGAAGCTAAAAAATCTGAAAACTAGTCCTATTAAGGGGTATCAAGTTGCCTATACTAGGTTTTCTGGGTTGAGGAGGTTGATTGCCACTCACTCCCTATAAAACACAGTGGTATTGTACTTAGCTGCATCCAGTTAAACTGGTAGCCGACCCCAACATAGTTGTGATAAGGCCACGATGATGATTATGTTTGGTTTAATGATTTATACGCTCAAGGGGTCGATCTTTAATCTGACATACACTTATTGCAACAAGTAAGTACCTATATAACTTTCTTACATCCTCCTTCCATCGTTCCATCGTATCTTAACTGGCAATTTTCACAGTACGATTATCTTATAAGTCAATGCTTCTCGTTCTCTCAACTTTTCCCCTGCTGTAGAACAATTACAGTATAACATTATATTTTTATTAAGTGTCATCGATAACCATGAAAGTGCCGCATTGCCGAAAAAATGTAGCGCCATTTTCCTTAATCGATTCTCCGTACATGGTCTGAATATAAAGTGGGTGATACCCAATTTCCTTTAAATCTTAGATCTGTAATCAGGACGGCAATTAAAGTAAATAGTATTGGCGCAGTTTATTCTCCCGATTGGTTCTTGAAAGAATGGAATTCGTTTTTTGGCTTTTGTTCTTTTGGGTAGCGATAATTTTGGAAAGACGGGCGTTTGCGAAGACGGGCAAAAAGCATTTGTCTTCGTGTAGAACAACAGGTTGAAATTGGACGTATTTTTTTTTTGGTCTTTATTCTAGTAAAAGGTGTATGTTTGTATTCAAGGAGCCATCCACTGCATTGATGCAATAAGATGTTACACAATATGTAGAAAAGAAATGCTGATGCATGTCCCTTAACCAGAATAAATATCATCTTATCTTTAAGATACGATTAAATTTGAATCATTCCTATTTTATTCCTAACATAGAAATAAAATATTAGATTTTTTAAATGAATCCATTTAAATTCTATCAAAATCGGTCCAGCCGTTTTTATCGTTAAAAATTGCATGGCATTGGGTTTAAAGTTACCCTGAAAATTTCAGCCTGCTAGCTTATCGAGAAGAGCCTTAAAATTGAGTTGAAAAAATCCAACCGGAACGAGAAACAAACAAACATACAAATAAATAAACAAGAAAGTAAGTTTAAAAAAAAGTGGGAAAAAAGTTACATTAATTAATATGTCAGAGAACATTATTTTTTTTATAAATATTAACTCATATTTTACGTACTTTACAATATTCTTGAATAAACGAATAACATTTTTGTTTCGTCAGATAAAATCAGATTCCTTACATATTTATTAAAAGTAAAAATCAGATTTTCAAAATAAAGTTATACATCGGGAACTCTTTATTATTCTGATCATGGGCCGTTTATTATTCACGCACGAACTTTGACCGCATTGCCAAAAACTGGGGTATTTCTTTCTGGGATCATCTGATCTTCGAATCGGATGAACGAATCCTTTGGCGGTTTCGTTTTATGTTTTGATGTAGGTACTCGGTTTGTGGGTTTAGGTTTAAGAATTGATTTCATGTGTGAAGTGAGCGCTTTTGAATAGAATTAGAAAACTGATGACTTTAAGATTGAAAGAGAAGATCCTGTACTTTAATAAACTTTTATAATCCGAGACACTACTACAAAGCATGGGGACTCGAATTCTACTGTTGATAACAAGAATTGCTAACCTGCAGTAAGCTATCATTGTAGAGAAGACTTTTCAAGCGTAGGACATTTAAAGGCTTCTAACTTGTATTTTTTTGTAATAATGGACATAAATGCAGGGCAAGCTTGTTAAGGCAGATGTGATGAGTAACTATCTTTTCAGACTGAAAATTAAAATTGGCACTCATCAAATTTCATCCAATTGTGTTATATTAAATGGGATTTAGAATGGATTAAAATTTCATTGAAACTATAAGTAACAGAAACAAAATAGACATGGATGACAACATAGAGCTCAGCTTGTGCTAAAATAAATATAAACAGAAAATACGACACAATCTCGGACAACCACGTTGTAAAATAAATCGAATGTCAAACTGAACAACTCCTTTACATTGACATTCCGATTTCATGCTCGAGTTAGGATTGCGCTCAATTTAAATTTCAAAAAGTTTTGATATGTAGAACTCCCCACGTATTCCCTAAATTTTTGTATCGGTTTTCACATACGTTTTACATACCATGAAATAGTAAAAGAAAGATAATTCAAAAATAGATTACGGAAAACGATCCGGGAAAAAAATTCAATATGATATGAACTGAAGCAAGGATGATCATGTGTTATTTATATTTTGGAATTGTAAACGAATAAAAGCTTAAAGTCAGAACCAAACATTTTGATTGGTGACTACCGCACCCAAGAATTTTATCCTTGAGCCAAGGGTCTAGACTCCGATAACTCAACTAATATTTGTCATTCGTTAATCACTCAAATGCTTGCACTAAGCGGGAGTCAAACTCGCAACACATCGTGCGCAGTGGGTTTTTTGTTAACACTCACACCATTCAGTTCGGATACAATTTTCGTCACTTACTAATACTTTTCCTGCCGTCCAATCAATCAATTCCAAATCAAAAGCCAATTCTCTTTACAAATGTTTCCTCAACTATCAGAAATATTCTAGACGTTTCCTTTTTAAGCTCAAATAATAAAACTGGCTTTAGCAACGTAACGAAGATTGATGGAGGTGTTATTAACATGATTTTCATTACGGAGAGAAGGCCAAGTGTTTTCTAGAAACGTCCATCTTAATACGGCGCTGGCTGCTAAATAAACGTTATTTGGAAGGGAGATTTATAGTTGTAAATAACAAATTCTGTTTATATTGTTTTTGGAATATTATTCTCGAGACTAAGCTTTGAAATGTTATAATTTATTTTGTGTTGGATTTATTTAAGACACTATTTTTTGGGGTACCGTAAGCAATAGGTGGAAACGGAACCTATTTATGAGGCACTACTATTTGTCTACCTGTCGATCCATCTATGTCTTCCCAGCTGTGGCTGGACTGACATCGACGGGTTGACAGACAGAAACGTTGCATGAAAGATACATGCCATGAACTGTGTTAGCTAAACAGTTGAAATTTTGAAAGAAATAAGAATACCTAAAACAACTTCGCGAAACTATGTTAACCAACCTATTGTCTGGTATCGGCATTTAGTAATTATCTTGGTAATTAATGGCGGATGCTATTGTATTTCTTAACGGAATAAGAAATATTATTACGATGTTTATCGAGTACATTGAAATTAATTTGTTCTACATCTCAAGCGCTCAGAGATCGCTTTTTATAAAATAGGAAACAGATTAAAAATCCTTCGTAGCTTAGCACGAATGACTAGAGTACATTGAGCTCCCAATTGGTTATATTCCAATTATTCTCACTATCCAAGGGTCTCTAATAACAACATCTATTTATCCAAAATGCTTCAATTATCTCGGCCTTACCCAATACCACTTCAGAATTGAAACAAACAGTTTCGGGTACGATTCTCTGCGAATACAATGGACTGTCATCCCATTATATAGGATTATGGATGGTTTTTACTCAGTTGAGACCAAACCCGGATTTATATACCCTGTGTATGTGAGGCTTATTGTTTATCCAGATATTTCTATAACGAAATTAACTAAACAATTTAGAAATTAGTTACATTTCTACATACTGAAACGCATTTTTATTTTTAATCTGTGCTTATATGAATATTTATCTAGACTTTAAAAGAGATTGCGACCCCTGTGTTTATTTTGGCATTTCTTCTCACGGTAGTCAGTACTGGCAGAATAAATGATTTCATTTCATTTAAGTTTCGTTGTCACGACGATGAAGCGATCAGACACTGGTGGCTCAGTTCAGGTTTCACCCTTTGGGCGCTTTGAACCCTTATCCAAGTTATTTAATTTTAATAAAACAATTAACATTGTTTTATTAAAATTAAATAACTTAAATCCTTGCTTATTTCCAAGAACTTGTAATATCCGTTCCCATTTGTAAATATACAAATCGAAAACCAGTTGGAAATAATCACGTAAAAAACATATCTCCAATTTTTGTATCGTAGTAAAATAAACCAAAACAACACACGTCAGTCACCTGTCTTTTGTATTTTATGGAACAGCTGATGTTTATTTTTATTTTATTTTCCTCTGTTTTCATATTAATAAAGATTGAATCCATGCTATTTTATTTATATTCTTACAAACTAGAATGTACCAATACATTTATGAATATTCCGCCATTTGCAAATCTGCAAACAATGACATAATAAGCCAATTAACAGACCTTGAACATTTTAGACAGTACACTCGATATAATACAGTTATAGATATCCTACATAACCTTTTAACCTATTCTAATTATTCAATACTCTACCAAAGGCTATCTAACGTTGATCATCGACCAAGACAGCCTCAAAGATAGCCTCAAAGCCTTTAGCTATCGTACTATGACAAGGTTCCATAGTAGCATCTGAGATATTCTAGGCTTAGTAACGAAACGATGTATTATCAATATGTAAAGGAATATTTAATGGAGCATGGTTTATGTGGTCTTTAGTAGAGACTAAAACCAGGCTCATCGGCCTAGCCTTTTCCCAACTATGTTGGGGTCGGCTACCAGTCCAACCGGTTTCAGCTGAGTACCAGTGCTTTACAAGGAGCGACTGCCTATCTGACCTCCTTAACCCAGTTACCTGAGCAACACGATACCCCTTTGTTAGACTGGCTGTCAGACTTTTCAAGCTTCTGACTACCTGTAACGACTGTCAAAGATGTAGGAATAACAGCCGGGACCCACAATTTAACGTGCCTTCCGAAACACAGAGGAACTCGTTATGACACAGATGGTCACCCATCTACGTACCAACCGCGTCAAGCATAGCTTAACCTGTGATTGTTTCACATATGCGGTTATAGCTTAGCCACGAGAGTTTTAGTTATAGAGACTAAAACCAGGCTGTCAGATAGATACGTAATTAGGTTAGATATGCCTGAAATAACCAATCACTTGTAGGTACTTCTCATTGTGTTGGTCCCATCCCTCACTAGGCTTTTTGTCATATGTTTTAGCAATTGAATTGAAAATTCCAAAGGACAGTATGATCCGGGCCTTCAACCTAAGATCTTTGATTTGGCAGTCCAACGGTCAAACCACGAGGTTATCACAGAAGGAGACAAGCACAGTCACAAAAACATTACTTATTAACCCAATGAACAATATGTAAGATTTTTTTGTTATTTTTTGTTTGGATATTCATGAAATCAATCCCAAACAAAAAATAATCAAACAAGAATGCCAAAAAAATACCTTCTTCCCTTTCATTTTGGGTTCAGAGAATGTGTTTGTTGTTTACCACATGAAAATTTACTGAAAAAATATCGTGTACAAATTTTCCCGGAAAAGGAACCACTATTTTCGGTCCATGGCATTCAAAATTCATGTTTGTATTTTGTCTTTTTTCACACTACGCATTCGACCTTAAAGGTCAGTATTGTTACGAATTAGGTCAATCGTCCTTGGAAACCCAATTTTCCTATTTCAATTATCGTTGACAGACGCTATTTGGCTTCCATTACTAGATTAATAGGTCAAACTGTTTAAGTTTGTGCTTATGGTGTGTATGTATCTCTACAGACATGTCGGCGTTAATCTTTTGTGTATTTTGGAATTTGCTTATGTAACTAACACACAAGGTGCTATTTAAAAATGAATTTTCTTATCTAGGTTTTTATCAGGTCAATTATACTACAGTAGCTGATACGTACCCACTTCATTGATTGTCATTTTTGAGTTACCATGCAGGTAAGGCACACATAATCCACCTTTCTTGCACACTGTCAAAACATTTCAGTGTACTCACAAAGATCATTTATTTCAGATCGGGATCATAAATTCTGGATTATTGTAACATAGAACGAACATCAAAACTGAGTGGGATGCCAAGCAAATCAGTGAACGCATTGTCAAACAGAATAATCAATATCTTTCGATAACTATTTTGAACTGAAGCGACGTTGATAGATAGTGCTCTTGAAATAAGCGAAGACTTGAAAATAATATAGAAGAGAGAAGTTTTAAGTGTTGATCGATTAGTTACGTCATTCGTAGAAGTCGAATAAAAATAGATGAAAATAGGATTTTTTTTGTTAATTTTCTTTGTATTGCAATTTATTTTTTAGGTTACTTTGATATCAACGAGGTTACCAAAACTTACTTGTTTGTCCACCAGGCCTGGTTTCTGAAAAGGATTTTGCAGATGCACCAGACCGGATTTTTGAAACGAACGAACCGTTCCCAATTCAGAACCTTTTTTAACCTTGAAAATTGTAGTTATAGCGGATTTCGAAATAGATTTTAACTATCTAACTATAATGGCTCTTGGTTTAAAAACTATTATTGAGTTATTTACTGCTAAATAGGCAGATAGCAATGCCTCAGAAATTGTGTTTCATTTTTACCCTATGGGGACCGGACCCCAAAAAGTAAGATACTCATAAAAGTTTATTGGTCATACGGGATCCCACTTTTGCCACTCAGTGGGACAACTATCAGCATATATAACTTTACCATTCAGTAATTATATAACCAGATTCGTAGGTGAGTAAACCCAGAATACATGTTCCATAATAACGGGCCCGTCTGCTCCATTCCCTGCACGTAATAAAGATCAATACAGACAATCGGTTTTAATTAATATCGAGTGCATGAGAGGTGGTGTCGTTTGTCGCGTGCATTATACATGCTTTTATCTTATAAATTGTTTATAGAGCTACGTTATTGTGTTAGTTTGTACTAAAAGGCTTTATTGTTTGAAGAATTTAAGATTGGTTAGTGAAGGTTTGTTCAAAAAGGTTACAAGAAATTTTGGTGTCTGGTCTGATGTTTTACAGTTAAATTGAATACATAAATAGTTGACTGCATAAATAGCCGAGTGTTAGAGGTGAACAAGCCAGATTCTCTGCGTGCGATGTGTCGCGGCTTCGATTCCCGTGCAGTACAAGAAATTATGTGATTCTCAGATGCTTCTTTAGTGTCTGAGTGTGCATTTGACTTGAATGTATGTGAACACCTCTGACACAAGAATTAAATTCCTCAGTGCGGAAGTCCTTCATTTTGAATTAAAATAAAATAATCTAAGCAGGTTATTGACGGTAAGATAAAATCTTTTACAATATGTATTCTTTGTACAACCTACTTAGATTCTTATAACAAAAACACAACAAATAACCAGTAACTTTAAACAACAAAGACTCCCAATATATTAAAAAAAACAATCCAATATTGCCGTTGTATGAGCAAGATAGAGCTCTACACTGTTTATAATGCCGTCCCTCTTACACAAGTAGACTTGCATTAAGAGATAGGAAGACAAAAACCGCAATGATAATGCATTGCAAGGCAGCTGTTAAATTGCTAATTAAATTGTTGGCGTATGTAAACGAGCGTTATGCGCTCAGCAAATGTACTGAAAGCTTTGTTTAATTACTCTGGGCTTAATGAGTGCGATCTCTTAGTGGTGAGAGGCATCTGCTATATAGTTAAGTAAGATCACTAATGACTAGAGAAAATCCGAAATTGCGAATGTTTAAGTTATCGTCACGCTGGTTTATGTCGAAATTTAAGATAAAAATGTAATCTGTTTGAAAGATTAAATCATGATTATGTTTTTGATATGCTCGCTCTAGCTGTTTAGGCGTGAAAAGCTAACGAGCATACACACATACAAACACACTCCCAAACTTTTCTGTTTGTAATATTGGTATAAAATATGTATGTGGGCTGTAATTAAGACGGCGTATTTCTTATAGCTGTATATGTAGAGCTCTCAATCAAGCCCATCTATAAAATTTTGTCTTGAACCACCATACTGCATAAGAAAACCCAAAATCTTTTATCCCCAGATTATATATACAAGAGATCCCATCTATCCAAAAACCTCATAGTAAAATCAGGTCAAGAATCTTTTCCCCACACAATTACGTAGCGTTCAATTATAAGTTAATCCCCAATAACAATATAATATCAATTAACCCCCGCCGCATATAGGACACCACAATCAAACAGGATCGGTCAATAAGACCCGCTCGGGTATTATCAACCGCAAACGTGATGCGAGACCGTAATGCTGACATTTGCGAACCGAGAAATTATGTGGAATATGAGAATTGAGAAGTATTAAGAAAGCTTCTAGAAGGTTGATATGAAAATTTTGTCACAGAAAATAAAAAATGCAGTTAGGTGAAAATGTTTTCTTATTTTTCAGAAAAATAAGCAAGGTTTATGAATTAGCTGAAATTAACCGTTTTTGGATTTCAAATGCCGTTTAACTTTTTGTTTTTTTTAATTTATATTTGCTCTATAACAGTTGAACCTTCACTCCACAGCATTTTTTTTGTGTCATACTTAGTTGGTTTCGACGTGAGAATAAGGCGCATAAGGCGTCCACGTCTTCCAGAATAGAATTAGTTTCAACCACATAAATCATTAGTCACTTCAGCTATGAGTCTTAATTATCACGCATAGTTTACTTTTGCATAAAGACTCACCTAAACCTATCATCACTATGACGAAAGAGCCCACATAAAAATCAATATCAAGCACGAGTCAAAAATAGAAAACAATTATTCACAAATGTTCAAGCAATTTATTTCACGATATGAACCCTTTTTATAAGAAAATTAAGAGTGATAAGTGCCGTCAACAATAACTGTTTGACGGGTTGGGGTCGTTTGTGCCCCCTTGTAAATCGTTCAATTAGCACGGATCACTTTCATTGGTTGTCAATTATTTTGCTGGTAAAAGTCGAAAGCGGGAAACTGAAAACAGTCCCGTAGTTGTGAATAAATTGTTTACAGGGGTACTATCGTGGGGCTGATGAGAGAAGAAGGAAAATATGTAACAAAGAATGTAAAAAGTCAAAAAGTCAAATATAAATGGGTAGAAAAATAACAAATAACTGTGAGCTAAAACAATCTCACATAGACTAGAAAAGAAAACGAATAGAAAACTTGAAACGCTTCAGATTGACATCGATTTCGACAAGTGACGTGATTTTGATTTGGTTTGGTTGGTGGAACATATACTTTTATGTCTTAAGGCCCACTAACACAGGATACAACTTAAAGGAATCGCAAAAAAAGGAAAAAGCAAGTCACGGCCATAAGTTAAGAATTATATTATAAAAAACGACGACTGAAAAAAGACAGTGAAGTAAAGAAATTCAAGGAAAACTTTACACAATAATTCGTCGCTTCCATCTTGGACCAAACCCAACCTCTCAACGCAACAGATGGTTTGACAACAAAAAATATACTTTTCACCTTTTTATATATTTCTGTAGGAAACGTTCAAAGTTTCAGAGAGCATTCATTTTGTAACTTTCAATACGAATACTTTTCAAAGTCGTTTACACTATGATGTATCGGATAAGTATTTATTGATTTTGAATAAAATTGACAGAAGTCGAAAATATAAATATGGCGCTGAACTTTTTGAGGGAAAACAAAATTTTCAGGTCTTCTATCGATGGCTATATTTATTTGTGTCTTTAATGCCATGAAGGTAGTATCACCATGTAAAAGATTCTAGATTCTTAATTCTCTTTTTGATAATACAAGGTGCACCATGACTGAAACAATGTAGATGCTTGGCGAATAATAATAAAAAATCAATACTCTCTTTAATTGGCATTAATTATAAGTTATCAAAGAGGCTTTATAATTAACACCAATTCAAGAGAGTCATGTCAATCACAGATCGAAACTACTAAATCAGTCAATTAAATAAGCGAAGTATCATAAGTTAGTAACAATGTGTTATTCCCAAACAAGGTACACTCAATTTAACCAACGAAATTGGGAAAGTGAAAAGGTAAATAAAGGCATTGTTTCACGTAAACCTGTCAATGGACCAGATAAGGAGCGATACACTCGTATGTTGCCGATTCTAATGGAAATCCGTTCATTCTTAGCCCGAAGCCTCGACCCGCACAGACCTTAATACTTTAGACCCGGCCGAATGTATTGAGGTGAGAAAATCTTTATCTGTACTTAGGATAAAAATGTAAGCGTAAGGTTGCTGATTCTAAAATATTTTTTTTGTTTTTGTTTCATTTTACAACTCTCATTATCACCAGTCATATTGTACATAGTCTTCTCCTTAAGTATATTGACAGAGCAATCTTAAATGTAAAAACAATATTTGTTTACAAAATTATACACAAAACTTAAAAAAAAACGCCTAAATTATGAATAATAAACATCAAAGCGGGTTGCAGGAATACGGGAAAATGGATCAATATGTCCGAGACTGAAAATGAAATAAAAATAAATGACATTTTACAAAGCCCAAACAATTATTGCCCCAAAAAAGAAAATACTTTTACTAGATTTGGTCACGTTAATATCCAAAGTAAAGCCAGGAGTTGTCGTTATCTTGTAAAGTGTAAAAGGACGGGTCAAGGTATAAATAGCTGAAGCGAAACGTGTTTTGTACGTTTTGGGGATCGTGACAATTTTATGTCGGGCTTTTGCGCTCTGAAAAGGATTTGGTATGTGTCTAGTCCCCGAGGAGTCGATCCTTGTTTGGACATCTGGACAACCTACTAAAGGGCATTAGGTCTTCATTGTAATATGTTAGTAGATTATTTGTGGATGTATAGGAAGGTGGAGAAATAAAGTGAATCAAATGTTGAGTGTTTGAAATTCTTAAGGTCATTTAAAGAGAGTAGTAGTGAAAGAAGAGTAGAAGAGTAGGATATCAAAATTGCCAAGTTTCTAAAATTTGCTCTTTATGCCAACAAAAGCTGATCTACTTAATACAGAAACGCGATTGTTAACGATGCAGCGATAGCATACCATATTCAAAATATTCACAAGGGAAGAAGAGAAACATCTATCAGTACTTTAACAAGGTTAGGTCGAGACTAAAAAGGGTAATTGATACTAGCCTATAAATGGCCCGCTGTTAGGCAAGAGCCTATTCCAGTACAGAGTAAGAGGTGTTTTTTTATGTTACATCCATTCATTTATCTGCATCATATTTCCCAATTTATTTTCTTCCCAGACATGAACTGCCTTAAAATCTCTCTTAAAGTTCTTAGTACACAATATTTATTCATTTTAATGAGCTGGATAATAATGTAGCAAGACAACCTAGTGTTAGCTCCATAATTCTTACGAAGCTTCGTTAGTTACCGGCTAGGGTTACCGACGGAGATAAAAATATTAACCGTTCATTATAACCAGTGACCTAGATGTTGGTTAACTCTAACCTCGTGTTTACGAGTTATTATGGGAGCTGAGGCTGTTTTTCCTTTTTGTCAGAAGGTGTTTAGGGTTTCGTAAACAAAGGGTAAAGTGGAACCCTATTGGTGAGGTTCGCTGTCTGTCCGTCTGGCTCTGTATCCGTCCATCATCAGACATAAATCGTCATGTCATGATCCTTGATAGCTATATAGTTGAAATTTTCATACATGATGTCATCATGCGTGAAAATTTAAGTCGGTTTCTGCTTATGGGGTTTAACCTGCCGCTATATATGTATATGTAGATAGAGGTTCAGCAACCGTAGTCATGGTTAAAAAGTAGATGGTGAGTGACAAATAAAGTTGAAGGAGAGACACAGATATTTTTTGTCAACTAACCGGTTGTTCATCTTCAACCTATTAATACGGAACCCTCATCGCCAGTCGGCCTTGCACTTGACCATTTTTATTCACTTTCATTACGAAGAATTTTAGTTTGCTCGCTACTTAAGTGATTATTAGCAGTAATTAATCAATGTGTTTACTTCCATATTTTCTAAGTGCAATGCAAACGTTAACAGTTTGTGTTTTTTAATTAGGATCTCTGCTATACTCGTATATAAAATATACTATTGGGTAAAGTCATCGAAAGGAAATTTGAAATAAACCTATAAAATAGCCAACATGTAAAGCATGACTAAAGACCCTAAGGAGGCTCTTTCAAAAATAGTACTGCATTGAAATAGCTACACTCGTTTAAGAGCCACAAACATATACAGACACACATAACGCTCATATTTAAAATCTTGCATCGGTTGTAAAAAAAAGAAAAAAGCTTTAAGTAATCTAGTTCTGCATCTAGTATTAGACAGGGTATAAAAATAGAAATCCATCTAAGCCCACTCTAGTGGGCATATTTTACGAGCCATCTTTACGAGTTATTCTTATCTAGTTGAGAGTAACAGTAATTTTATATCCCCATATAATACGATTCAATATCCTGTCGTGTATAAGTGACAAGACATCGTAAATCCTATTAGCTGATATTATTTTATTATTTAACTGAATCTTCTTTATGAATGTATTGTTCTTGCGGTTCCTGAAAGTCTGTCTTAAGAAATATGTGTGCTTTAACAAAATGACTGTACTTATTGAAATTGTCAGTGTTACGCACGAGTATTGTAAAAAAGTGGTCAAGTGTGAGTCAGATTTGTGACGTAGACAATTTCTTATACCTAACCAAACTAAAAATGTCCATGAATATGATTATCTAAATTGAAATCGTTCAATCCGTTGTTGGTCAGATAGATACGCCAAACTTATAAAGCCCCTCTTTTTGCTTAGGGCGTTAAAAAGGTCACACAATCACTCATCGTATTATCATACTGTAACAACCTTCAAAAGTAAACTATCTTTGTGGCAGATGAGGCAATAAAAACAATTTTCATAACGTAAATAGAACCTTTCATCCTCAATTTTATCGGTTCTCGACATGAAGGCAAAAAAACGAATAATCGGAAAGCACCAAAATGTTGGTAAAATAAATATTTTAGAAAAATAAAAGATTTCTCTTTGACGGCCGCGAAATTGAATGGAGTGCTTATTTGGTTTTATTAGATGGCGTTAGATAAATATTTTGATTTTTTTGTAACTGATTTCTGAAAGAAAATTGGCTTTGTGCTGGTTTCTTCTGTGTTTGTTTGTTGTTGTTGATATTATCACAGATATTAGTGTGCGTTATTTGAATAACAGCAGAGGAATTCAAGGTTTGTATTTCCTACAATGCCTACACTACTTACAAATTAATTTCAGATTTATATTGATTCCAATCAAAAGTTTGTTTTGGTTTGGGCAGGACCTGCAGGACCCAAAAGCTCCTATTGACATGCCTTTTAATTCGATTCAAGAAGGAACAAAACTACAGGAAGAAATTGTCATCAACAAAAATGAAATCACCAGAGAACCAAGAATGATTGAAACAAAATTCTATTTCTAATACAACTTCGGGCTAAAGATACATTTACTAAAACGCATGCTATTTCCCAATCCCCATAAATCACTCCACAAGATATTTACTATACGACATGACAGCAATAATAAATAATTTACGACCATTACTCACCGTGAGATTGTAATTTATTCAGAAGTACCATGAAATACCAATATTCTAGTGTACTGTACTCTCTGAGACTATGACTGTGGAAAAGAGATAGCACTCTACATTTTATAGAGCGCTGTCTCTCTCCCACAGAAACTCTACCAGATGGTGGTCATTTAATCTTATTATTTGAAACGAATATTACAGATATTGTGTAGTTGTTTAATGACTATTGGGCTGTTTATGAGGATTTATAGTGGGAGTAATATATTGATGAATTGATACTGGATGAGTAAGAGATATGTTGTATTAAATACGCAGAGTATGGGCACTTATATAGCTAGTGTTTTAACCAATTAATTCTAACTGATAGACACAAAAAGGATTTGAAGAATAAGAAACCGGCCCTGTGTAACCTTAATTGCAGTTTTGTGTTCATAAAAAAATTACCACCTGACTGAAACAATGCACAAATAATTTCTTCTAATTATCTGCTATAGCTTCTGTCAAGCTCGGTAATGAAAAATTGATATCATCATAAACTGACCTGTCATTCAGAAGATTAAACTCATTCAAAATTACTCTTTTTTTTAATGAAACTTATAAACCTGTGTACTGGAGAAAACATGAAATAGTGTCATTTTTTGTTTTAAAAGATTAAAAACAAAGTAATCCATTACTTTGTATCCTTTCATTCGACTCTTTTCCTTGGTAGCAGACTGTGATAAATATCTTAATCACTTTTCGTTTCCTACAAATGTTTTCTAAAGAATTAACGCCTTGTTACCCATTGAAAATATATTAAAGAATCTGTTTTTTGCTTCAAATATTTTTCAATTAAATATTACATATCTGCATCTGGTTGGACTGGAAGCCAAACCCAAAATATTTCAGAAAAGACTAGGCTATTTAAGATTATTACCTATTTCTTTTTCTTGCTTGAAACAGTTAACAATTAAAATAAGATACCCATATTTTTTATGGGTGTTGAGTTTTGTAATATACAAAACGGTGAAATTCCCAAATATTTTCCTAAAATGTTTTTTTCCTTTATGTAAATATGATTTCGCAATGGAGAGCAATATTCAGTTAAAACATATTTAAATCCTCAATCAGCATTTAATAAACGCAGTAATCAATACTCAATTATTAGAAAAGGATGGTTATACAGTCGAAACACATATTGATATGAAACAGAATTTATAATTCTTTGAAAGCGTTTCACTTTTAGAGTTCCGTACGTAAATGGAAGATTTGACCCTATAACTATTACTGCGTGTTCGTCAATACTTTAAAACTAGATAGTTATAACCTTCGCCTTATAACCTTTGCCTCTATAATAATAACAAGAAAAAAAATCGATTAGAATTATTATTTTTTTGGTTTTCTTTGTCTTTTTCATAAGGAATCTTCATGGTCGTGATTCCGACTGACGCTTAGCCAGTTTTAATAAATTAACAATTCATAAATAAAATATATTATACACCTACATTTTATTTTATAATTTATCATTCAGTTTGATACGTCTATTTTAATCCTCGTTGGTCCAGTTGTGAATATGAAACTGATTATAATTATTTATGAAGTAATATCAATGTGGACGACGTGGGTAGTGACTAATTACTTGTTTATGCATGCATGCATGAAGCTTCATACACTAGCATAGTTTCAGTATCGGATATCTGATATATAGGATGTGTCTTGCAAGCTTTGCATGAATTTTATATTCATTTAAAAGTATTTTTAATGTAAATGCTAAAATACTTTAAATACTCGCATATTAACAGGTTTCTGAACTCAATGAAGGAAGACTTACGTGTACGAGCATGTTAACTTTTTAAGCCGATTTAAATCGAGAGTAAATATAATAGTTATATGTATTCAATTCAGTCACCTACCTGCCATTAAAATAATTCTAAAATGTAGTACAAAGTAATTTCAAAAAATATTCCAAGACAAAAAAATTTGATTGATTTTGATTTTGACATTAAAATAGTGTCAAAATAAACTTTTTGCCAAAACTCCTCTCACACTAACCAATTAAATCGATGTATCGCGGGGGTTTCACAGATAATCTCATCACATGCTCAAAGACTCCCAGACGCAGAACAAACAAATAAACACGTGCCCAGCAACACGAACTAAAATTGAACATCAACTAAAATTTACTTCTTGGCATTGTGAATTCTTTAGATAATTATAAGAACTAATTTGTTAAAGCAATTGTAGTGTTAATTTTGTATCTTGCTGTAGCTGAGCATCTTTCATACTCACCAAAGAACTTAACAATACTTGTAAGTTGCAGTAAATCTTAGTCAAATGCAGAACACGAAGCAATAAATAATAAAATAATATGATTTAAAATTGTAGAGAAAATAGTGAAGTCATAAAACTGTAGCTTACAAATCTTCGTAACGATTCCAAACCCGTGGGTTTTCCTTTATGCTCTAGATTTCCTATATTTTATTACATGTTTTTCAATCATGACTAACGTTGGATTGTTTCGGAACTAGACCTGTACTATGATCTCATGAAATTAAACTGTAGCTGTTGTTGAAAAGACGCAGGCAGAGACAGCGCTCTACAAAATGCATCGCGTCGTCTTTTTTTCGTGTCGATACCATTACTTCTTTAAGAGTTCGTGGTACCGGCACAGACGTCAGAGAATACTAAATAGTGCATGAACATTATTCGAGAACATTGAAGATCATTCTCATATTTTAAACTACCAATAATTTACCTTGAGAGAGATATAAAAATAAAATATCGCTTTGTACTCGAAATTCGTTCAAAGTATTGATTCTAAAGTTAAATTTTGTTCTATTCCTCGAGACTTTTAACACTGCGAATTTATGCTGTCTTTGTTATTTCGTTTGACAGTGATAAGTGACTGGCATGGTCTACTGGTCAGTAGTAACGACTGCTATACCGAAGGTCGTGGGTCCGACTCCTGCATTTAAGGAATTTAATCCTTGTGACGCGGGGGTTTCACAAACATTCAATTCCATGCACAAAGACACCCTTCGGGCACGGAACTCTAAAAAGAAATGAATAAAAAGTTGTCAAGAAAAATGTGTAATATGTTCAAACAAATTCAAATATCACTGTGTCAAAGAAGGGTCTGATTGGTTGACTTCGTTTCCGGGATTGTCCAGAACTCAGTAGCGGGAACCGATGTTCCACAATTGTTTTTTTTATTACATTGGATTTAAAATAAAACACTTCTTTTTTCAGCCAGACGTACCTATGTAGTTCAAATCAGATTTCTATTTTTCTAAAAGTTTAAAACGAGCTAGAAATAGTGGACATTGTTTTTTATTTAATACTCTTTTGTTTTTGTTTTATTTATATTGTGCAAGTGTTGGTGGTATGGTAACGTGCTGGCTGAAATTGTAAATTATAATAGAACTTTGAATGTTTATTTTTAATAAAAGGTTACATTTAAATCCCGAATTTCAAGTTGAAACACTATGAAAATAAAAGTGATATAACCATGACAAAGGCATTTAACAAAATTAGAACGTCAATGGCCCGAAAAAGTATCACTCCATGCTACAAATTTATCAGAAGTACCACTTCAAACAAATTGGAGGGTAATAGCCACGACTCTACTGTTTTAAAAATCGCTACTGGGTGAAATAGATACTGTTTCTAAGTACAGCTTTTTAGCCTTAATCTTACTGTTTTATAAATATAAATATTCAATAAAAAATATTACCACACAATACTTATTTTCTTAAACCAAATGTTTAATACATTATTTTATTTACGTGTAGATTAAATTATTATATGTTAAATGTGATGTGTGTTAACTTCAAAATGTACTTTTTTTTTGGTTTATAAGGAGGCATCCTTGTACCTAAGAAGCAAATAGTGTCAGTCACTTATTGACTCAACCTGAGTCGCTTGTATGTCATGAGCGTATTAATGTCGGTGCATACCAATGCATTGCAATTCTTGCTACTTCTACTACTAGTATACAAACTATTTTTTTTTTGTTTTCTTAAATAAAAACGACTCCCAATTGAATAAATTAATCCTCTTGTCGCACCCAGACTCAGACTCAGTCAGACTCAGACACCCAGACTCAAGACAAGTTTTCGTGGACCACACAAATTCTTGTCCTTCGCTGGGATCGAAACCACGACACGTCGCGCTCAGTGGGTTAGGCGTGGACACCTCAACCACATGGCTATCCGTGCAGCCATAGAGGCTCGTGAAAATAAAGGATTTGTATACGTTTCGCGTTGCCATGGAAACAAAACCTATAATCCTCTCTACAGCTTCTAAACTTTGCTTTCGTATAAAATCCTGCAAAATCGACCATTATCTCAGTAATTGTTATTGAGTCACGTGGACAGTTTAAACCGTCGTTACACAGGACGTTAACCGTCTAACTAATGTATTTTATAACTGCTTTATACTGTTGCTATAAAGCTAGGGTCGAGCAAATGTTTTATACCTATTTAATGGAGATTGAAGCGTGTACTGAATTATAATGGTTTAAAAAATCAAGAAAAAATTACTATATTATAAATAACTTAAAGTTGTAACGGTTTCCCACGCATTTTATCCGGATTGCTCGACTAGTCATAGACCCAACCAAAGTCCTTAATTGGGGAGCCTAAAAACAAGGTGGCAAAAATAAACAGTGGCCCGAATTGTTTATGCACTTCTTCTCTGTCACTTGCAATATTTTAATTCCTGCTATTCTCTTGTATTTTTATGTCATTTGCAATTAAGTTATAAATTTACTTCGTCTAGCTAAGTGTCCTTTCTAGCTTCATTTTAGTTCCCTTACTATTGCATAATTATACTATACAAACACATAATAAATTTAGCATTTAAAACCCAATATATCTATACAAATCATCAGAGGATCAGGTAAAGATAATTTTGAATTACAGTCCATACTATATTCTAATATCTCCATACTCAATAATTCAAGTCATTCATACAAAAGCTTAACAAAACTAAGAGCAGAATTTATAGCTGACTCAAATTTAAGGGCAATTTCGCCCCAGGGAAACAGAGGTTGTCCTTGAAAAGCATCACAAAATTTCCCGGACCGCTGCCCAAACATCGGTAACGTATCCCAAAAACCTTATTTACTGAGATACAAACCGCAAAATTTACATATTACCCTCTTTTACAATGATTTGTAAACAAAATATAAGCGAGATATTACTTTGAGCCCGAATAGATATTGTTATAAGATTTCCCCTTAAAATGTGTTTTGTACGTGTTTTTCGGGGAATTAAGTATTGGTTGACGTTTTAATGTACTTTTGGTCTTGTTGAAAATTTTCGGGGATTTACGCGTCAGCATAATTTGGCTGTCTTTTGGTTTTGTTGACACGATCCAAAGTTGTGAAAAGAATTGCTTTTCTTTTAGTAAGTTCCCGACTACATTAGTAAGATAAGGTTTTCACCTTTGTTGGTATATGCCTAGTGCAATCAAATATAATAATACAAAAGCGCTTTCGTTCTCGTTAATGTTAATTTTATTAATATCTTAAAACAAACTCAAAATGAGGCACTCTACACTACAGAAATCAATGATCAAACAGCTCTCAAAGTATAAAAATGTAGTCAACAAAAGTATCAAAAACAAAATAAAGCCGCTCCAAAATTAAAACCGAAATTAATTTCTTTTCAATCATAAAGCGGTATCTTCGAAGATCAAAGCGCCAACGCCTTACGTACACAGAAGCTGTAACTACTGTGATAACCGATCAAAGAGGTTTAACACTAAGTAGATTGAGTATCTTCAAGTCAATCGTTTATTTAAATATTAAAAAGAATTCTGGGGTCTGTAATGATACTTGTAAAACGTACATATATCTTTGAAAAGTCATAATTTTACTTCTCCTGTATTGGGATCGAACCTATCCTTTATGCATACAAGTCCATGCATAGCACGGTCTGCGTATGACGACGCGACGTCATAACTCTTGTATCATATTTTAATGACTTGGTACATTAAGGCTTTGAGTTGTTTTCCGCGATATGCTTTTAAAACTTTGCATCGAAGACGGACAATACCCTACTGCAAGAGAGTATCGCTGAGTAATGGCTTAAACTATATTTACAGCTCATTACCATCATCCCATTTACCAATTAAAAATTGAATTCATTTCGGAATGTTCATTAATACTTTCCAGTGCGATTAACCAATAATATTTTGAACGAACAATATAATATTAATATCTCGCCATTAGTGGAAAAGGTGCTAATAAATGAATCCAATATTTATTTAATAAATACAAATTAATTTAATTTAAAACTTTATTATTATTCCTATAAGAACTAATTCTTATTGAACAGCTCATGTTATATTAAGTATGAAAGTGAGAAGTCTTACTGTATTCTTAGACGATACTTTACTTTGATTTGCTGTTTCTACATCTCTACAATTCTAAAGACTAGTACTAAGATCCACCCGTTTGGACTGGAAGCGACCTCAAAATTAATAAAATGAGAATATTCCAATTATCTAACAATTACGATTCATGAGCTATAGACTGGTGACAGACAGACGAACAACAGCTTAGCTTCAACGATCGGCTTTTATTGGTAGACTTTTGGTAGCGGAATTCTAAAAACAAAATATTACTACCACAAACTACTCTTATTAACAAAATAAAGCGAATATAACCGCAGGAAACATAGGCCTATGCCTGAAGGCTAAACTCAAGCCAACATTGGTTTTATTTGGGGCGGTTAACCGTTTATTGGTATTTTATTATCCTGATATAAATCATAAATGTATAAAGAATTGGCTTCGGAATATCGTAACGAAATAAATAATACTTACAATTCGATTTGACGATCGAAGATAAGAGGCTTTCATTATTTTCCTCTCGAAGTTTTTGTCCTGAAGAAATCTTATAGTTACGTTACATTTTGAATAAAAAGCGTGAAGGAAAAACATGGTCAAGTGCTTGTCGAATATGCGACTTCGAGCAAATAGAGACAACGTTAAGCGAATTTGTAAAAAAAAACAATTGTCATTAAAGTTTTCATCAAGTCCTTAAAACCTAAAGCTTTCGATTGCATTTTTTTGTATTTTTTGTAATAGCGGTTACAAAAAAACTTCATTCACAGATGTGACAACTCCGTAGGTAATATGGTTCATGAGTAATTTCCATTCATGATGTTCTGTGATGGACGGATAGCCAGGCAGACGGATAGACTGCAGTAAATTAGTAAAAGGGTTTTATTTTCACCTTCCGGTACGTAAAACGAAAACGACATTTAACTAGAAGACGGAAACTGAGTTCTCAAATTAATATAGTTAAAGTCGAAAAAGACAACTCTTAAGAACATTGTTTTAAAGAAAGCAAAAATTTTACAAAAAAAAAAATCTTCAAGACGTCATATGTACAAGGAAGAACTTGCCTGAATTCAAAAGTCACTACAAAGGACATAAATAACTTCAAAAGATTTCTGAAACAACACCGTACATATTAGCGGACCTTTGTCTACCGAAGTCCAAAGTCCATGAGCAGGTATCTCCGTAGAATATGTAGCAACTATTCGCCCTTGACCTTCCGGTCCAACTTTAGTAGACTAACATTTCTCGGCTGTTTTTTTGGCATTACAAGTTTTCAGGACATATTTTGTGTCGAAACTAGGGAATGGATTCACTTGAAACATATAGAAGCTTTTCAAGCGATTACCAAGCGTAAATATCGGTAAACGCATTAATAAGAATGCTGCCCTGGTTATAAATGTTAACACAATCAAACTTGCTCATATGCTATACTCATCCCAATCGTCAGCCTCGAATAGTCGACTGCTGGGCTTCTCGTTATCTATGCCATTTGTATAAACTTGTATCCATTTCATTCTTAGTTTTCTACTACATTGAAAACTCAAAGTCTTAATAGATCTTAAAATATCCATCCAGTGCGACGGTAACGTGTCCAATCTTCAGGGGATTATTTTCATCCAAAGCCACCTGGCATCGCTTTTATCCCAGAAACAGTATATTACTATTCGGACATAATATACCTACGAAGTACGTGTGTTGAATTCAATTGTCTGTCTATTTATCAGGGGCTGACATGCGGCCAGGGCTGGGAGGCCGTTTAAACTAATCGCGCGGTAGAGCGGCCCCATTCCGGTGACTTCGTTCCGGATTTGAGACGATAATGCCCCTGTTATTTGCCATTTTGTTACCGTTTTAGTACTTTTCGTAGTTTGTGGTCAGTTCTTCTGCGATCACTAAATGAGATCCCGTTTCAGTTTTGTTCTGGGAATTTTTTTTTTTGCTTTTGCTGCACTTTTTTGGACGGTTAACATTTTGTGGATAATTTAATGGGTCAAGCAAATTAATCTGAAACCCACTTTTTGGTCAAGGTTAAAAGTTCACGTAGTATATGTTCACACGGTTAGAAAAATTAATAAAAATATTATCTGCATCACGGATCACGGTCCAAATGGTTTAATTGTAAAAATTACAATTATTTTTCTTTTAGACTGATACTGATCTTAACTTTGATGTTAGCATTGATAACTTATCCGTTATGGTATCTCTACGTATATATGGCATGGTTTTGGCTCATCAGCTTTTCCTCAAACTTTTGGCTGATCAATCATTTACTCAGAGGAAAAGTTAATGAACGGGCTTCAATTCCCTGAGGCTTAGCTATCCGTCTCCTTTGGGTTTTATCCTTCATACCATTTCAAAATTAGGGAAAAATAATATTGCACTTATAATATTTATGTTGAGTTTTCATGTGAATGGATGGAGAGGGAGGGAGAGGCCAAATAAAAACATGAGTGGACTGTTTGAAAACTGATATAGAGCGACGAGTGATAGGTTAGAATGGATGAAAAAAAGGTGTTGCGGGGACTAGAGCAGTTTCACAGGCAGGCTCACTGCAATTTGGCGATTTCAGATTCCAATATTTGTAAGTGTTGATAGAAGAATAAAAGAAAGAAAAAATAAGAAGTTTGAAGAATCAATTGCAAGCTTAACACTTTAAAAAAGGCTTTGTATATACGTTAAACACGCTTGCTTAATTTTCAAATGGCCGACGCCAAATTAGCCTTGATTTACCTGACTAACCTTCATAGTTTAGACCTTCATATAATCTGATTTTGTTTTTCCAGCACCGCTAGAAGCCCTAAAACGATACCTATATTACTAAGGTTCAGTCATTTCGAAATTGCTACTTAACGTAATGAGCAATTAAAATAACGCCGAACCAATTTTGTCGTAATTAAAGGCGTTGGCAATATTTGGAACGTGACTAATTTTGCGATTTGGGCATGACTTTTGGATTTATTTGAAGAGATGTTTAATGAAAATATTTTTTCAATAGTTATAATTATGAATTAAGTAGTTTTCGATGTGGGATTTATGTTTGGCTTTGATTATGTTTGTAGGTCTCTGGTTGCGACCGAAACTAGCAACGAGATCAGGAGAAATCCCGATAAATAAATTTATAAATCTTGTTCTCCAAAAATATCAATATGATGGTATTCTAAAAAATTTTTGTCACAACAAATCAGTACTCGTAAAAATACGAAATTATCAATCATCCATCGGTCAGTGTGAAAGTGAAACACCCCTTATTGCGGATATTGCCATCTTGCTTCCACAGCCAACTTCCCTACAAGTGCTCATAGTACGCGTTCAACTCAATCTTTCTTTTGATAGCACAAAAACCAACAATCATCAAAAACAATATTTGCCATCGTCTCGCCCTAAATTACTCGTAAAATAAATAAGGAGTCACCAAAGTAAGAAATTGTGCGCACTCAAGACGTTATCTTGACTTGACTACTAACCAAATATAACCAATCTTCTTTTTAAAACAATAGTATTTTTTCTGAGGTCATTTTTATTTTTCTGTTACTGGTTTATAAGACTGAAATATAGTGGGGTCTAGAATGGTAACCAGAACATTTGAGAGATTTTAAATGGAATTTAAACAATGTCAGCAGCCTAAAGGCAGCGCATGTTCTGAAACCAGGTTGTACACCAACCATACGCAATAAAAAAAAGAAATTGAGTAAAGAATGTACTAACTAGTTTTGCAAAAATAAGCCGAAAAAATATTGCTATTGTGCCAAGCTTCCAACTTAACATCTATTTTTAATTTAATTATTAAACAGTGTTTTAGGCATCAGAAATAAATTATTTGTGAAAGTTTATCTACTTTTAACAGCTCATGAGATAGTGCATGATTACCGATGGACAGACATGCAGACAGTTACCAGACCCTTAGTAATATTGTTCCAATAATTTGCATGGGGCACAAAACCCTAAAGTTACTGAGCGACATTTACAGTATGTATAAGTCTGATCAAAAAATATAAACCTTAATCAAAGCCCTAGTCAGCAACTAGTTAACAACACTAAATTCAAGCAAAAAGCAACCTTAACCCACATATTTAAGGATGTTATTGATAAAGAGCTTAGTGTGAACTATTACCATAGAAAGGGGTCATAAAGTAATGAATACATGATGACAGGCCGA
Source organism: Trichoplusia ni (assembly GCF_003590095.1). Taxonomy (NCBI): domain Eukaryota; kingdom Metazoa; phylum Arthropoda; class Insecta; order Lepidoptera; family Noctuidae; genus Trichoplusia; species Trichoplusia ni. The sequence goes on from NC_039486.1 coordinate 10,639,362, forward strand.
GGTCAGATGATTGTAATGAAGGTAGTTACAGAATAATGTCATGCAGATTGATTGGTATGACATTAGCATCTCATTAGCTAGCTCAAAGGATATTTTAGAATAATAATGTTGGATAAACAAGTTATGGGAGAGGGTAAGGTATGTATGGACAGAGGATGAATGAAAAGATGGAAGGGTGTGTGAAAAATGTTGCGAAGAGGGAATGGGTGTTGATGATTTTTTTCTTTTTAAAAAACGACTCCCTCACCAAGGAAGGTAATCTTTGTGTCGCGGCGTGTTTCAGAAACATTTCATGACATATATGATTTGTCAAAAATCTAGTGTCTAGGTATCATGCTTCAGAAGCTACAGCCAGACAATGACAAACAGACAGCAAAGCCTTAGTAATTATAAAATAACTTTAAATTCTTTGGGTACGAACGAAATCTCATCACATTATAGAAATATCTATATTCTTGTACACTCATCCTGATTTACGGTCCATGTTAGTAAAAAATTGTCGCCGTCAGCATAAAAAGTTTAAGGCACATAAATCTTACAATGTCAACAAATTCTGCCTTTCTACCCTTTCCTGGTTTTCCAGTGAAATTTATAAAAAATATCATCATTATATCAATATCGTGTCCAGGATAAATTTGATATTGAACCCTAAAAACTACAAATCAAAGCTCCTGAATCGACTACTGTTAGATTAACATAATATTTATAATGATCAGCTTCCCAGAGAGTAAATGTTAGCCTACCTCGGCATATAAAGTAGTCCTCCTTATTTGCTTAAACAAATCACATTTTATTCCACCGAATGGTTTAAGGAAAACGGCTGATGAGTTCCAAACGTCGAATAAATGCGTACCTAGGAAATGTTAGGTAAACCCGCCATTTTTATGTAAATCGGCCAAGACGAAGGTTTATCCGAAAATATTTGGCGGTCCGGGTCAGCTTGACACCTGATCGCATTTGCAGGGTTAGACTCGTTTCTAACTTTATGAGATGAGTATTTCATGTTGATAGCTTATGAAATATAGGGTCCCTTTTTAGTGAGGTATCATTTTCTACGTTTGCCTGTTTAATAAAAAGAGACGTGTTTGTTTATACTGACAGTTTTTGCTCTATACTTTTTTAATTTCTATGGTATAATTTTTGCCGAAATATGACCTTTTAGTTTATTCCTCCTGAAAAATAATTTGCAGGGGAGATCCCCTTGATCTCCCCTGCAAATTATTTTGGATTTCTTCTAAATTCTCAAGCTACATGCACATTCATTATTGTACTTCTGTAATTATTCAAAATATATTCAATTAAGTATTTCATATTAATGACCAGCATTACCTCAGTGAGACTAACGACGATGATTAATTAATTGATTGAATACTGAGACATTAATCAAAATTAGATCGTGCAATACATTATACACTTTATAAAACAGATGACATTACATTTCTGAATGAATGGAAAAGGAATAGAAAACTTCAAAAGTACGAAAGCGACATTCCTATTTGCCAAATCACGTGAATTTAAATAGTCAGTTTAATACATCTGAGCGATTCAATTCTGCGTTAGCCCTTCTTCAGGAATAGCTGTTTATAGTGGTGAAATGCTTTACATTCAAAATCTTGTATCTGACTTATAAAAAGGACTGACGGATAAATACATTTGAATGAGTTAAATAATTCAAATCTTTTTTTTTACTTTCTACTCTTTAAGTAAACTGTGATAGAAATGGGAGGCTAACGCAAAATGTAGAGCGCCATCGTCAAGACGTCGCAATGTAGTCGGTTGTTTAGTTTTAAACTGTTATTTATCTTGATCTAGAATACTAACTTAACCCCAACTTGAAGTCTAAGCTATATTAGTTAGTAATAAATTGTTGCTTAGTTGCGTACTGCGGCATCTCTTAAGTTTTAACATAAACATGAAATTTAATCCCACTGTTGTCTCCTTGGTTCGCATTTGTATGTAAATTAAGGGCTATAGGGATTAGGAGAATATATTGAAAGTTCTATAGATTTTGCCTAATCCGGTATCGGTTCCATTTAGTCGAATTTCTTAGCATTTGTCCTCGGGGTTGTTTAATTAATGTCCTTAATTTGTTTATAGACTAAGGAGAGAAATGGGTACAAACCAATACTGAAAATTGTAAGGTGTTGGATAAATCTTTAGTTAGACTGACTAGATTTAATCTTTTATTTCATTAAAATAGAACATTACGAGGGTAAAAGGTATCAAAAATGGTGAAACATATTGATGTTATATAATGAAACATGTCGGTAAAAAATGTTAATTTTTGAGAATAGAATTGACGTGCTTATTTGACTTTTAAAACTAATGCGTTTTTTATCTTTCACCTACCAGCCAGTTGCATGTACTGTCATCATAAATAATACAAAATAATTAGCTGTCATTAAAATGGACACACAGCATTTAGGGTACTCATCAACATAAGAATATGGAATAAAAATAGTTTTCTCTGTGCAGCGATAGTTTTCATAGTCCTCAGGGAGATATTAGCGTTTCCAACTGAACGTTTATTTTATCGGTTTTGTAAATGCTCTTTCAAATAAGAAAACTGGGACGAGTGAAGAAATAGACAAGACTTTGGATAAGGAAATCATTTATATTTATGAATAATTCAGACCTTAGTAAATTAGATCCTCGTTTATTCCCATGTGTTCTTGATGGCAGGGTTCTATTCCCACGTTATGTATTTTTTTCTTATTTAATTATGAAATGTCGTATATTTTTTATTCCTTTAAATATTGGAATGTGAAGTGTTATAATCGTTCTCTTTGTAAATTACCAGATTCTTTATCTCAGATCTTTTATAAGAAGGATACTACAAACTATCTTTACTTTCACTGTCAAAATCGAAATGTGTTGGTTCATTTTCTCAAAACAAATAATTTTGGCAGAGCATCGATTTGAAACAAATTCTATAAAGTTTATGTGTTTGAGCATGTATTTTCTTAAATTTTCATAAACGCCTAAATCAATACAATTCAGAAGTTATATCTCTAACATTTCAACATCGAAAGTTCTCTGTACAGCGGCCAGAGTTTACGACACCGTCGCATACACTAGTGGCTGGTAACTGCAAGTTTATACCAAGTACGAAGTTTAGACAACAACTTGTACGAGTCAAGTACATTGTATTATTAGGGGAGTAGGTATTGTAAATTCAGTCTTAGTATGGAGTAGTATGTTCCTTGCTTTGGAGGTAAGGCATTCGAGTCATAATCTGTACTAAGCGGAGACGGTCGTGTAGTCGCCACGGGATTAAAAGCCCAATTTTTATGACGTTAAAGACTATATTCGTTTGTATAAATCCAAAAATATGTAGATTCCTAATAGAACATATTTGATGAGTAAGGACAAGAGGCCAATAAGAGTGTGATAAACGGGAGAGAATAAATACTGTCTCAAAACTTCTTTATAAATGTTTCAACCAAAATTGAAATGTTTAAGGTTTTCCTGTTAACCATGAGCTGTTATAAATTGCCGAGTCTATACTCCTTTCCTCTTTCAAGACTCAGAATATATATAATTATACCTTGCGCACCTAAACCCAATAGCTAAGAAAGGCATTTGCTTTTGTTTGCTCCTATTTCGAGCGGTCCACTCGAGACGTCTTAACAAATATAATACATTCTATATTATTTTGCATCTATTATTATCCAAACTTAAGTTCTCCAATACAGATAAACATACATAAGTTCTACTCTTATCTATATATCTATAAGTTTTATAACGCAATACACATGTTAACATGTATACGCACTTATTGTAATCATAATAAGCATTGATAAGCTTTTATGATAAAGAACGATGGAAGCCAATAAATTGTACTAGACGAGCAGTCTAATCATATGTGAGAATTTAAACTGCTTAGCTACGATTTACGAGATTCAGCCTGGTAACCGACAGACAGACGGACAGACAGATAGACAGAAAGTTTTGGGTACAAAACCCTAAAATTTGCATGTACTGAAGAATTATCTACTTTAAACTAAAAAAAGCAGTTATGGTACAAAAAAACATGATAAAAGTAGATCTCCTACAATTAATTATTTATATTTCTACTATTTTCCTAACAATTTATAAAAAAACAGTTATGGTTCCTAAAACCATGATAAAAATAAACCTTCTTCAATACCTTATTCGTATTTGGTGTATATAATTAATATTTATGTCTATTTAATAATGTAAGGAGGATTTCCGCAGCTCATTTTCTCAGAAGTAGGCTTTTGTTTCATATGTTTATGTATGGTAAGAACCAGATGTTCGCTTTGTATGTTTTCCTTATTTTTTTGTGAAAATACTTTTTCAAAACATTATTTTCTAAATGTCTTAATAATATAACATGAAATCGATGTTTTGCCATGTTTTCGCAGACTAATCAAAATCAAAACCAAAAGTCATTTATTAAGCTACTAAGTAGCACTTTTTGAAGGTCAGATTAAATTGGACAGCACCCAGTTTTGCCCACCCTTCACCGCTTCCTAAGAGCTTTTGCTGTGAGAGAAGAAACAGTAATGGCCTATCAGTCGTCAATCTCATTAAAAAGATGCACATAACCGTAATGCTTGTTAATTATCAAGTGAAATGAAGGGACATGGCGCAACTGCAGGGATAGCCAAGTGATTAGGGTCACCACGCCAAACACACTATGCGTGACCTCTCGCGGGATCAATCCGCGAGTAGGACAATCATTTGACCCACGAATGCTTGTTGTGAGTGTAGATGTCTTCGTGCATCTGACTCGAACGTTTATGAACCCCACCGCGACACAGGGAATAATTCTTACTACTAGAACAGTTTCGCGGCTGCAACACGCCTCTTTTTGTCTTCCGTTTGCTGTAGAGGGAAAGAAGAAAATATTTTCGATGCGAGTTCCAAGGCAGTATATCATTTTCTGGATCTAGAATGCACCCGCCAACCCAAAAAAGGCCTCCTTTTTTAATCAGTAGCATGTTAAAAAAGAACCTTAATCCGGAATACCTGAAAATTTGTTTTGTAACTAGCTGTTGCCCGGGACTTCGTCCGCGTGGTAAGAAGATATAAGTTGAGAATTCTTGAACGAAAACCCTCGAAGATTAATATTTCTCCCCGTTTTTGCCACATTTTCCATTGTATCTTCGCTCCTATTAGTTGCGGCGTGATGTTATATAGCCTAACCCCTTCCTCGATTAGTGGTCTATTGAACACAAAAAAGTTTTTTTCAATTTTAACCAGTAGTTCCTGAGATTAGCGCCTTCAAACAAGCAATCAAACATACTCTTCAGCTTTATATATTAGTATAGAGTAAAGATGAACTATTTTAGTCTTAAGTAGGTTATAATAACTTAAATATTGTAACATCTAAGAGGTTTAACATTACACGTTAAGCACTAGCTCTCGTGAGCTTATGCTAATCCTGGATACACTCAACCTCCATAATTCTACCATTTTGGTAGAATTATACAAGAATTTACTGCTATATTTGGTTGGTAGATATTTGTTCAATAACAATACATTTAATCCTAGATTAAGAAGGTATCTTCAAAAGAGTTTGCAGTGAATATTAATTACTATGTTAATAAGGAGGTTTAATAGGAAAAACGGTCAAGTGCGATTCGCAAACACGGATCCTTCCGTACAAAAAGGAATTAGAAAAAAAAATCGTTTAGTTAACAAACGATCACATTTATTTGGCACTCTAACAGAGTAATGACCCTTACAACAAATACAGAATAAAGCCTAACCTTGATGTTTATTTTGTTAATTTGAACGGGGAATGCATAATTTTGGCCATAAAACGCCCAACAATGAGCTTTTGTATAAAAAAATGTCTTGTTTAATGTCAATTAGTCACGGTATTAATTTATCTCATCACGGTTTTAGTTCGGCACAAATATTTATGACAGATCGTAAATTAAAATTTAATCCATTTGTTAGCATACTAATTGGCTTGTTTTCGACAAATATCAATTAAGTTAATGCTCATTCAATTATTAGTTTATCGCATTAACGATTGAGATAATTGAAGTTTATTTTAAACCATTAGCAAAAGCAATTTATTCGACAAGGGATTACAAATTAACTGAAGCTTGCATTGTATTTTTTTGCATAGTTTTTTTTCAATTTCATGTTTATGTTACCAACATAACTACATTACATTATTTATTATGTGTTTACACCGATATCTGGTAAGATTGGCATATTTTTTTTAGTAGTTTAGGGTAAAATTAGTTTTGGATAAATTCAAGTCCTCATAAATTACAAGAGCGTGTATACAACGGACACTCATACTAAGCAGTCAAAAACTACCTCACTTTTTATCGACGATCGAAAATCGACCAAACATCTTTAAAATAGAGTTGTTTATACCGATACTGTTACACGCTGTTTACAGTACACACAACGATACGTTACAAAGAGTTATGTCAGGTCTATACGAACGATACGAGCGAGTAACACCAAAGCAATTGTCTGTCATTTTACGTCGACTTGTCAGAGCGAGGTGCGGCCATAAAAACAGCGAGTGTGATAAAAGATTTTATTTCTTTAAAATAAAAGTTGTAGAACGCTAGTTTGTTGTGTGGTTGTAAAATGGCGTGCAGATTTAAGACAATTCTATTTTCTTTAAAGAAAATTCTACAGATATTTTTGAATAATTTAAAAAGTATTACTAAAATTTTATAACTTATATTTAACACGTTGTTTTAACATGTACTTATATTAGATAGAGTCCATTAGCGCTGACGGCATTGGGATTGTCCGTAGGGGTTACCGCTCTCCCGGTATATAATGGGCTAAGATAGAAACATCAAAGGTATTTAGTCCGCAAAAAAATTGACTCCCTTCTGACCAACCCAAAGTGCAAGGAGTAATTTGATGACTCCTTACCTTACCTTAAAAAAAAAAGACATTGCACTACTTGCACATTTTATGAAGGTACCATAATTTTTGTCAATCACACTTTGTACTGATTTCCTCAATTGTCCCTGTCCTGTACCTTTGAGTATGTCACTTGAATTTCTTGAATCGCCCGCGACACAAGAATTCAATTTCTTAGGTACTACGGAAGACAATTTTTGTTAATGAAAATTCAATAGGCTTGTGAAAACTAGTCCGTGTATTTCGGCGCCCCACACCAAACGGCGTGACGAAGCGACTATACCCTATAAAATACTACATCCGCTCCAACTGCGTCGGATTAACAGAGCACTACAAATATCGGTGAAGTAACGCAAAACATTAGCTCTCTGATGAAAACAATATCACTAGCGGCTTCGTTACGTATCTTGTAAACGAGATGCGTCAGCGAACGATTTGTGAAATTGAAAATACGGGAACATAAAATCGGGATAAAAACTATCGTATGCGTTAATCCTGGTTATAAACTGTGTGTTTACCAGTTTCGTCTAATTCGTTCAGTGGTTTTTGCGTGAAAGGGGAACAAACATACAAACATCTATACATTCATACATACCTACCAACTTTCGAATATGAGTAACATGGTAGGATAAAAACTAGTCAAGTACGAGTCAGACTCACGTTATGAGGATTCCGTACAAATATTCTAAATACAGTCACTCGTCATTTTTACGAGCGTAACAACTAAGTCTATTTTGTTTAACTTAACTGTGGATTTTCATTAGTTATTTCTGTTGTTGTGTAAATGTTATAACAGCATCAGAAATAAATCATCTTTGAAAAGGTCAACTGTTTTGCTTTGATGGCTAATGAGACACATGTTGGAGGCAAACGGGCGGGTTTATTTCTTTCTTTTTAGGTAGGTAGATAAAAAAATCTACCTAGAAGAGCTTGTGGCTAAGCTATAAGTGGATCGATCACAGGTTAAGTTCTTCTTTTGTCTCCCGCTTGCTATGGAGGGAAGTGGAACATTTTTTTCCTACTCCTCCTCTTTACTATTTCTGATTAATTTCGTTGCGGGTTCCAAGGCAGTTAATTGTTTCCCCTGGGACACACCGAACTTAAGTGTTTCGGTGGTTTTCGTTGGTTTCATTGTAGATCCTGGCTTACAGGAGTTGCAATGACGGGCATGTGTGGCGGGCTAGTCCCATTAAAAAAAAAAGGTTAAGTTATGCTTGACGCGGTTGGTCCATAGATGGGTGACCATCTTTGTCATAACGAGTTAAACCGTGTTTCGGAAGGCACGTTAAATTGTGGGCCCCGGCTGTTATTCCTACATCTTTGACAGGCGTTAGTCAAAAGCTAGAAAGTCTGACAAACAGTTTAGCTGAGGAGTATCATGTTCCAAAGGTAAAGGTTAGGTAGACAGTCGCTCCTTGTAAAACCCTGGTACTTAGCTAAATCCGGGAAAAGGATGATGGTGTAAAAAAATATACAGACTAATTTGATATCTGTATAATACCCTATTTAAATAATATCAATGACAGCTACAAAAGTACAAATGAAGCAGTCGTTTTGTTTTCACAAGTCAATACCTCTGCCCTTTTATAAATATCAAAGATTCGTGGAATCACTTACGTTAAGACAAATAAAGCTTCAGATATCGTTCAGAAAATTGAGATTTTTTCGCGGAAATCTTCAACCTTGAGCCACTATTATATAGATGTTATTATGAGCAACACGTGGCTTGGATTAAATGTTCCCGCGGTGTGATGTAAATTAATAACTAAATTTAGAGAGGCTTTGATACAAACGTGACCGCGAACTAACAGTAGTCGTATGTTTTTAGTTTTAATCCCTTTTCCGCTTTTCTAGGGAATCGTTGAGCCATTTTTCTATGACGGGTAATAGTAATTTTTAATAGTATATCTGGTTACATGCTACTAGTTGCGTGAAAGGCATTGAATAGTAGCCTGGGGTATTTAGAGATGTTTGAGAAAAATACAAGGAAGATCATTGTCCCAGTGATAAATAGTTTGGAGTTAAAACAAATGATGACATCCAATAACTGAGAAATTAAAAAGTATATCGCCATTTTCAAAAATTCGCCAGATCCATTCACTAACTGGTTGGAAGAAAAGGAACTGATCTAAGGAATAAGAAAAAAATAAAGTCCTCAATTAATTTTTCGACATACTTTTTCATCGTTCACTATCACACAAAGAATATCTGTCAAGTCTGGAAAAACTTGGTCTCAGGAAATTATTGTGAGAGTGTGGGATCCTGAACAGATCCATCCATCATGATGAATGACACCTGTTTTTGACGCCCAGCTCTCGGATAGACGATAAAGGGATGTTAAAGTGTTCAAAGCTTCCAACACATGTGGTAAAATATTGAGAATAGTATGCTTAATAGAATGAGTATATACAGTGTGAGAGATAAAAAGAGTCCTATCTTTTAACTGCTAGGTAATGTGATACCCGGTTTGACCTTCAGGTTACTAGTATTTTGATGATCAACTTTTTTTTTAATCTGGTCAAGAGCGATTTTGATTCGCGATACTGACGGTTCCATATAAATAGGCTAAAGAAAAACAAATTCGAATTGTTTTCTTTTTATAAATAAAACGCATCTTGTTTTCCAACCAAACTTTCACGGTTCATGAGATCCAGCCCGGTGAGAGATCGATAGACATCGAAGCCTATTCCTTAGTTTCGTTTTACCAATTAGGAATGAAAACCAAAAATAAACTATCCTGCAAAATGTTGTTTTCAGACCGAAGAATTTTCAGCCCCTTCATTTTTTTCTTTCGGGCCAGATTATATATGTAATCAATTTGTATAAAAAATCCTATCTTTAAACAATATGTCCCAACCATCGCGATAAGACCGTCCGTATTGAATCAGATTGCAAACCTTAAGGTCCAATAAATAGGTCCCTATCCATTAAAAACGAAGAGAAAATCGTTTATCTGCAGCATAAGTGGCACTTCAACCTCAATTGAATCGTTGATTTTCGAAAACAATTTACAAAACTCAATTCCTTACCATCTTAAAATTGGTCGAAGGCTCTATCAAAAATCTTTACAACATAATAAAAATTACAACTGTCAGTCATATTTCCCGCACTAGAAAATAGGCCACAGTCACACAAATTCCATTTTACAAAGTGCAAACTGCAAATGTATTGAGCTGACAAGTCAAAGAAAATGTATGACACTCTCGCACATTTGTTTGTCTCTATTTTATTTTCCTGTCATGATAAATTAAGCCCTAAGTTGATTCGACAACACCTAAACTTGATCAAAATTTTGTGAGTAAACATGTGTAGTTGATTCAGACAGTTCACATTTGGACGCGTGACAGCGCAATAGAATGCACATCATTAAGCATTCCGTTTGAATTTTGAAACCAGTCCGGCGCTTCCGATGCCCGGAGTGCCGATGTTTACTGCTGTAGTTATTTCAAAAAATTGGATTTTTGTAAAGCTTTTTAAGGTTTCGTATTCAAAAGTTAAAAACAGACCCCTCTACGCACTATTAGAAGCTCTTCTGTTAAACTAGGTAATATCAAAAAGTATCAAAATATTGTTTTAACAACAAAAACATACAATCGACTTTAAATTAAAAACTACTAAGCTAAACTTGATAGGTGACTAATGTGTCCAAATAAAAGCTATTTCTCGACAGTTAATAAAATACTCTACAGGATCGGTTCATTCAGTCCGAAGTTATAACGTAAAATACAAAAATCGGTTAAATACACATTAACACAAAAACTAAGCCTTTAGGATTAGCCATAAACATCTTAATGTTTTCTCATCTCCACGAAAAAAAAACAAACAAATTAAAACTGAAATGAATTACAATTTTTCTAAATAAGTTTCGTCTACAATAATTAATCTTCGTGAAGATAGATCAATGGATTTCCTTCAGTAATTTGGCAATTAGCCAAGTTGTGGAGCCAGGCTTCGTCGATTACTTTTTACACGTTTTTCCGAACGTTCCGTCAATACTCGGCTTTTGTTGCCAAATTAAAGTAAGAACCTTAGGAAGATTGGGATTCAGAAAAGGAGAATCGTAAATGAAAACGAACTTAATCATTCTCATTGTTGTGTACAAAGAAACTTGTCAATTCTCAAACGTTTGTTACATTAATTTATCCATGTTTTGTCTTTTTTGTCAATACAGAAGTAAAAAAAAACTCTGACTAATTTGCCATCCTATGTCTAATGGTAAGTGTTAAAGCTTTTTAATTGCGTTCGAAATCTCATTACCGATAAATTACATATGCTTTTTGTGCTGAAATAGAAAAAACCTCCTCAAAAATAATTTCCCAAAGAGAGTATTCCTGGTAATCAACAGAGTACCGGATATAAGACCCAATTATCCCTTTCATAAAGGCCTCGTATCCATTTCGATCTTAACACTTCGAGGAAAATGGGAAATCAATTGTTCAGGGCACATCAGGTGACCCTTACGATCAAAACCTTAGGTGTGAAGGCACGAAAAGCTGAAAATTGTGATAGTTTTCATTCTTAAAGTGATCATTATACCTCAATTTAGATTGAATATTTAAAGCTAGATTCCTATCTAGCTTTAAATAACGAGGAGAGCTTCTACCTTCAAAATGATTTATGGAACTATATTTCTTCATAACAAGCCAAGTCTAATTAATGTTAAAACAGTCCAACTTTATCAATTAGTTTTCCATATTATAGCAAAATTGACAGAAAATAGATTTAATAAGCCAGTTTTTTTTATAGTAACTATCGTAAGAATGATTAATAATTTTTAAATGACACAACGGTGCAACGGGACTGATAGACTAGGTTCGAACCCTACCTATGGTTCGACCGACTAGTCAGGCAATCTCGACAATTACGCGTGAGTGAACCTTTACATCATTTAATAACCCAGTATTTCTTGGACTCCCAATTGCTGCCTCAATCATGTGGATGAAATCGTTTCTGACCTGTGTGTCCCTGTGTATGCTGTAGGTAGACCAGCAGCAGGGCTCCACCTGGTTGGAGTCCAACCCCCAGAACTCCAACTCCTCCTCGAAGAGTGGCCCGCACACATTTGTGGGGTAGTGCAGCTTCCCAGTTCTGGAATAGAGGGTTCACTTTACAAACGATAATGTATTCTAATTGGAATGGTTTTAAGTCCAATTTGGTTTTGTTGTACTTGGAAAATACTTTAAAATATTATGTAACGTGTTCTATGATGGTCCGATTGAAGTCCTTTGTGTAAAGATTTCACCAAAATGTTAACTTTTCTGTTTATTCGATTCCAAAGTACGAATTGAACTATTGCGGAAAAATTAACATGAAAATTTCAGCTGTAGCACCATTGGATGAATCAATATCTATTACGTGGAACTGGTAATATCTATTTTTGCTTTTGATAAACAAAATGAATAGGATTATTGATCATTCATACTTGGCCATTTTCCTCATACGAGTACTGCTACGTTGTTATAAGGTGAACAGTTTATTTGAACGCGCTTATTTTGTTAACTAATGGTCCAATTTCATCATTTATTATCAACGGTTACAGTAACGTCACAATCGTGTGGGTCAGAATTTTTCCTTTCATTAAGTTCTGATAAAAATCTTTGCGGTAGCATATACCATTTTTTTTCTAATACAACACTATTTTCGAAATTGATTTTCTCAATGAAACGGTGTAAATCCTCATGAAAATGCATAAGCGTTAAGTTGTCCTTAACATCATTAAAATTATATTTCAGGAAATATCAATATTTAAACATTCCGCAGCAAAATAATTAATGTTGCCGTGAGGAGTGAGGAGACAAAGTCGTGGGCAACAGCTAGTATTTAGCAGCAGCTAGTTTCTAGTATCTACAAGCAATATATGATAGCATCTAGTTCCCACAAATTCAAGAGGCACATATAAATTCCCCATCGAGAGTTACCACTCCATAAAAGCAACATAAAGATAACTTAAATTCTCCAAACTTCCGAACAATATCCGTTCAGTGTAATAAAAATAAACTCGCTCCGTTGTGACGTCATATCCTCGTATTCGCGATCTAGGCAAGTTTGAACGAAATACATTTTTTATTAAACACGTACCGTTTGTGAAATGTGTTATTAATTTTATAAATTGTGTGTTAAAGAATATATTGTTGAGTCATTTTGCAGTGGAGCGAAAATGCGCAAAATGTTTTTTTTTTTTATGTAGTCCTGGTCGATTTTCGGCTGTAGGTGTTGGAAGATACTCTTAGTCTCAAAGCCCGATTGTACGGCAATCCGACACAACCGGAGACAAATCAGGTGCATGATCCTCATTTTTACTTGCCTTTCGAAACACGGAAACTGGTTTATTTACTTCTTAAAAGCGCGAAACTTGATACCTTTGACTTCGCAGTCATGCAGTCTTACCAGGAGAGAACTTCAAGGGGTAATGTTGATCACTAAAATTTCATCAGGAATTAATTATGGCTCATGACGTGCCCAACCTCGGTACTTAACTATAACTATTTCTATAACTTACTATAACATTATTCACGTCTCCAAGAAGAATAAAAACAAAACAAAGACGAAAAGACATGCAGAATAATTCCGACATCTATATTAAAAACTGAAACAATACATTCTCATATCTAAGCAAACCAGTTCCACATTTCCGTTGTTTCAATAACCTTAATAATAGTACCTACTTGTATAAGACTAGTACGGAACCGTTGAATATGGCGCTTAATTAAAATGCCGTATAACAAAAGATGGTCGACCCGGCTAGGTGTAGCGGCTTTTCTATTAGACCATACAATCTGCGTTCATTGATCGAATGCTTTTAAAATGCTGCATTGAACAATGAGACTTTGAAAAGGATTTTTCACAGTCCATTTACGATTTTCCAGACTGGTTTATATGGTGAGTCGTTTGGATTTAATAACTTGCTTTGAAATGTATGATGAAGTGAAATAGTAATTGTTTTGCTTTAAAAATTAGAAACAAATATTTTTGGTTTTGTATAGAATAGAATGTTATTTTTGTAGACATCTGAATAAAATTGAGTTATTCACTCATTAGGCGTCGTTTTGATAAACAAAGTAGCATCACTTAGAAAATTCTTTTTCCCAACGATATTTTTTCACTTTCGGTTTTCTTTCAAAACCCAATCAATTCAAAACCCAGTCGTAATCAGTTAACAATAATACTCCTTTATCATAATAATCCCTTGTGATAACACATTGGAATCCTACATAATAAATAGTGAGACAGTTACACACAGACCACATTTATATCAGAAACTGGCACCGAGCCAAAAACAATCAAGATTAAATAAATTACATTTATATTTTATTCGAACAGAATTCTTGGAATGTTTAAATAAACAATATCTTATGCAAACACTGAACTGTAATAAAACTAACATTAATTTATAATACCTGTGTTTATCTTGTGAGAATGAATTTTCAATGTCGGGGTAACCTAGTTTTAAAGCAAGGTTAGAAGGTCATTAGTGTACCTATGGGTTAACCAGCGATAGATTTTGAACTAGTAGAATAGGAAAATTCACAGCATGTTCTTTTATAGTACGTCCGTGTTAACTCAAGGCATACTATTATCCCAATTTGGACGCAAGAGGCTCTTCAAAAATAAACAGACTTCTCAATATTTTCCCTGTAAAAGATTAAGTGATTATAACATAAAAATAGGTACATACACATACAGGTTTACGTATGTATCGTTAATATATAAGTTAATATTAAATAGTTCAATGGATATCTTTAAAAACCGACAAACATGAACTTGGATAGCCAGAAAAAAAGAAGATTTTTATAAAAAAGAATTGAATGCAATCCATTACTTTTTAATCAAAAGAAGTCTTTAAACCTTCTGAATTGCTATAAAGAACGTAATTCAAGTAATAATCGTTTCTGATGTATAACAAGATGATGAAACACAAGATAATCCTCATTTCTACATATTCAATTCGTTCCCTAATACAAGTTGATTGCTGGCAGTAAGCCTTTATGACAAGCTTGACAAATGACACTAACTCTGGCTGTAAAATAAAAAAGCTGAAGTACTACGATCGTATAAAATTGTAATGGATGCACGTTATGCCGCAGGAATGCCAGTTTTACACAATTTTATTTATGAAGAATTGAAAATGCTCGACTTGTTACAGGAAATTGGATTAATGGACTATTTGCTAGGTTAGTGTTGGCAAATAAGAGACAATTGTTCATTTCTGATAAGCATTATTGAGAGGTTCATATAGGTTTATGACAATCTTTAAGGTGAAAACTAAAATCAAATTGAAATTAAGATAATGGGAACACCAGGCAAACCTCGCCTAAAATGGTGAAGAAAAAAGAATTGATAGAAAAAAATCTCATCAAAATTAATGCGATTTTTGTTTCTTTATACCTATATTTTTCCAGCCTAACACCGCTGTTTAAAAAGAAAATGGATTTAAAAACCAATAAAAAAATCCTCCATAATTTACAAAAATTGAAACGCCAACAATAGCCAAAAAATCTCATCCGGTACTACGTTGGTTGAAACAGAAGCAGAAAAGTAAAAAAGAGCCTCGACACAGACAGATTACAACATCCGAAAACGATCGGAGCTCAAATAAAATATGACTGACATCGGATAACGGAGGCATCGACAGGAGATTTGTCTACAATGTATTTCTAGCGTCAAGGCTGGCAACCATCCATACATACTACCCAAATAGTTCAGAAGAAATGAGTTTTGATTGATAGGAATGGAAGACGAAGATTTCACTTATTGAATGTTTTCCACTCCTGTTTCATTTAATAATGACAAAACCATTAATATTATTATTTTCTTTATTTAAGAAGAAGCCTGTCTTCAACTGTGGGACATTTAAATTGGGGTCTTGGGGACTAGCTGTCATTGCTATCAATCTCCATCATCGGTTGCTTCTTTCCAGGAATGTAATTTGTTTTATGTCAAATAATTAAATGTAGCAAATTATTCATCTTTGTTTTGTGGAATTTAAGGCACCGTCACATGCAATCGAAGGTATGAGGTCAATGAACGTTTTTCCACATGTTTCGTCTCCACAGTGTTTCATTCTGTTTTATTTTACTGTAACCATATTTAAGGTTCTTGCAATGAAATGTTCTAGTTCCACAAGTCACTTGGCAAATATGAACCGTGTTATAAATTCAGACAAATATTTGAACATGGTACGATGGTCGATGGTCGATTACAACTTTTTACATGGTAACTAAACTTGGTACATCTGACGCAACCCCTATAAATAATCAATGAAATTTCAAACTTAAAATCGGGTTGTAAAGTTCATTATTGATAAGTTTTCAACTCCTTATAAATAAACCCAAGGGATAATAAATTTTGCGACTTGGGAATAAAGTTTGATTTTGCTTACAATTTCGTTTCTAATAACTGCTAATGCTTTGAATTTTGATTTTAAATAGGTGTTACGTTTTGAAGTAAACCCGCTTTTATACAAAATAAAACAATACTAAGTACGACAACTCGTTTCCGAGAAATTTTTGTTTTACGGGTAGATAATGAATATAGCAACGGTTGCACGGAGGCAATGCCGATATCACAGTCATTAGAATAGAATATTCTTTATTGCACACCACATACTCGTAAGTATAGGATTAGATACAAATAATTAATTACACGATACCACAAAGCAATCTTCTTAGATACAGACAAACTTTGGATGGCCATTATCCCGATAAAGTTGAATATGAGAATCAATGTCATGTTTTCTATTTCATGCCTTCTGAAACTAATAATTCGAGTAAAAATCAAGTCATAACAATGTTTTAGGCTGTAAAGTCGAGTGTTGCCATCGAAGTATTGCCATAAAAAGACTGCACGAATGTACGTCAGATAGAATTTGATTCATCAAAATTCCATCAACAGTCGTATCGAAAACAATTTTATGTCTAAAATAAAAGGGAAAACATGATCGGAACAAATGTTATTATTTCAATTGTCTTTCCTTTACTTTATTTGAGTGATGTTTCGTTGGAAAATAAATCAATCATGTTACTGCTGTTTTTATTGTGTAAGTACTCGTACTCATATCGTATTTCCAACCGAAATTATTTAGAAGCAATGAGGATCGTGTGTTTGCTACTAATAAACATTACCACATCTACATCATCGGCCTAGCCTCGGCTTCTAGTCTAACCGAATTCAGCTAAGTACCAGTGTTTTACAAGGAGCGACTGCCTATCTGACCTCCTCAACTCAGTTACCTGGGCAACACAATACCCCTTGGTTAGACTGGGTGTCATTTGAAGCATTGAGCCGTGCTGGTAGTTTCTATTTTCTAACCGCTTAGCTACACGTTAGCTATACTAAGCGTAAGAAAACGGCCAAGTGCGAGTTTTGATCTTGATTTGTTTTTTATTATCTTGCCATCGTTATGAGATACAGAATGGTGACTATAAAAAAATAAACGCGTGGTTTTTATTTTATTAATGGATAAGAAATTACGATTTAGTGACGTCACTCGAGATCTCAACTCACTCTTATATCTCATTCTCTTTTTTACTTCGTTTTATTGTACAATACAACAATCCGTGTACATTGACTGGAAAACATTTTTTGAGACAAAGTTTTATAGAAAGCGGATTTATCAAACCTTACCACTTAAAATTGAAAACGGTTTCTCGAAGACCTTTAAATCACTGGCTGGAAACTTCAAGACAGTTTGCTAAACGACTTTTGATTTTACAAAAATAAACTTCCTTGTGGAAAATGTTATTGAATTTTTCATGATAACATTTTGTAACCACTTTGCGCGGTAATGGCTTCGAAGTAGTTTTGTGTTGTTTTCTTTTTTACTTAAATACTTATTCGAGGAATCAATGCTCTTAGTTGAATGATGATAATAATATTGTACACTACGCCACCTAGTCTCAAACTTATCAAAGGTTGTATTATGAGTACTATAAAAATGATAAACATACTTATACATTTCTTAATATAGATAAAGTACACCCAGGCCCAGAGCGATTGTAAATTATTTTTGATATATTGGCATTTGGGACACTGTTCTCTATATTAAACAGGATACTTTGATAAATGACAGTTTTTCTACTGTATTTATGATCTTAGCTGTATTGAATTATTTAATAATAGTTCTTTCTAGAATACCTATAAAAAAACTATATTTAATCTAATAGAAATTAAATTTATGCGAAATGCACTACTAAACAAGTGAATAACTTTCAAAGTCTTAAAAGAGGAGAGCTTTAACCAGCAAATCTCCGTGCCAAGAAGTTTATAAAAGGAAAAGATTCAATACAAAAGTGGTACAGGAAATGAAATAAATGGTGCGTTGAGTCGTCGATAAATTACTTTACTAAACTACCTATTTATTAGGTCAGTAACGGTCATCGGGACCCCACGAACATTATGCTGTCACGTATCTATACTCAATGAATTTTCAACTTTACCTTCACAAGAATAAAGTCTATTTTCCTGTAAAACAATGACTAGGGAAACCTGAACTTGGCTGAAGATCACTTACCAATATTCAATCAATTTTCAACTTTATCTGTACAGGAATAAAGAGAATTTTTGCAGTAGTGTTGACATTAGGTAAACCTGAACTTGGCTAAAGGAAAGTTAAGGGAATTTGTAAACGTATAGTACAAGTGTTCTTTGAATCAAAGTTAAAGAAAAAGTTTTTTTTAGTTGCGTTAAGCGGTGATCGGTAAACAGTGAAGAACAGGGGTTTGAATGCCAGATCGTTTAGCGGTCAGCAAAACTAATAGATTGAAATTTGCAAACCGTAGATTAACTGACACGTTGCAACGGACACATTGGAGTTATTTTGGTTCTCAATCACTTTTGAAAGCGCTCTGGTTTCGTTAACTAGTCGGAGGATCCCGATAAAGACGCTTGAGTTATTTAAATCGTAATTTTAATACAAAAAAACATCTAAACTCTACAATCCCATTATTCTCGAAAACCCTTTACCACAATAGGTTTTTTTCTTATTTATGTATTTGAGAGTTTCAGTTAAACAATCCGTGTTCAAAAAGCGAGTGTCGATACATCACTCGTGATCCCGCACTCCCACTTAATGTGAAGTAGGTTTATCTAAAAAGGGTTCAGATATTTATAACATTGATTTTAGTCGTACCAGCAAACGAAGAAACATGTCTTAGATACAGTATCGCAGGATAAGATTGATTTTGTGTTGGTCAACTGTTTTTTAGATACGACATTTACACAATATATTCAATTCATTTTATATATTATAGTTTAAGAACTAAAAAAAAATGCCGCATAAATGTGTAGTTTATTATGGTTGTAATTGTTTATATGTAATATCTGTTTGTTTCCCTAATAAAATAAAAATAAAATAAATCATTATGAAGTACAGAACATTGTGGTCAATCAATCAATCATTATCTATACATATAATAAAATTGTAGAAAAGTGAAAACTGTACATTGAATATTTAAAAAAAAGAATAATTGCAGGGTGGTCTACGAACGATTCCGATGCCGAAAATATGATTTTTAGAATTTTTGTCTGTTTGTCTGTTTGTCTGTATGTATGTCCGGAAAGATCTCGGAAACTACTGGATAGATTTGATTCAAATTTTCAGAGAATATCAACAAGAGGTCCGGTCAACATACTTTTTACTTATTATCTCGATTTTCGTTACAGGGGGTGAGCAGGAGCCTTTTATATCTATAAACAAATATCAAATTATCTCATAAACTACTGAATATATTTCGTTCAAATTTTGCATGAACCTTATCGTATACATGATACAACAAATATACAAAAACCATAACGCTACTATGCAGGGGGCATGAGCAGTAAAGTTTTAAATTTTTGAACTCACCCGTAACATCGTATAATACAATTATGAGGTGTATTTTCACCCCATTGAGTAGTAGGCAGCACGGTCATCAATTTACACAAAAAAAACATCACGCTATTTATCTTAAGACTTTTGGCAGAGCAATAATAGGATTTTTCGAAAATAAATCATTTTCACAAAATTAGTCATTTTATTCTCTTTCAAGTCTGATATAGGCCTACTGCGACTATTTCACAAGTAAAATAAAAGAAACATAAACTAATACGCTTTTTTATGCAATTGTTACCGTAATCGGTACATTCTTGAAAGAAAGGAACTTAAATTCTTTTTATTTTTATTGATGTACTAAAATTACTCAAGTTCAAATGTGGAATGCCGTAATATGATTTCGTATTTATTTACGATAGGAGTATACCTATGTTTTTAGCTCGGTAATGTTGGCGATGCTACTTCAAGATCAAAACATTCGTAGTGACAATCAACCCAAAGTTGCATGTAGTTCACATTGATGTCATCTATAATTATGCATAACAAAAAAATACTGAACGACACAGTTAATTATTACCTTGGAACAGTATTTCGGATAAAAAAGCCCAGAAAACTTGCATAAAAACTGCATTATAGGTATGCAATGTGAAAGATCTATAAGACCAATGCTATTAATGAATAAACATTATGTATCTATTGATAGAATAATGTCTACTGATACCTGGGATTTTTCAATATTTTAACGATTTGATCGGTCTACATCCGCCATTATAGAGACCGCACACGTGGTCCTTCCAAAAATTCCTTTAACAATTTATTGCAATCTCTACTTATTAAACATTTTCTTCTTTCGTAGCCTGGTAAAAACAGGGGAAGGAACGAGACTGAATGAGTTTCTGAGATCCCTAAGCCGACGAGGATTAGGAACATATTTTTGGAAATTTCCCCAATAAGGCTAATAATAGCGTGTAGCTATCAGCACTTACATCCGTCATACAATGTCTGGAAAATTCATTTTGGCTGTCGGTATCGACAGCGTAAACCCATAACCAACCTCATGTAGTCTTTATTTAAGTTCCATTTATGCAGTAGGGATGACGGTAGGTATTTTACTTCAATGATCGTCAGGTAGGTTAACGAATAAAATACGTAATTTTTCTTTGTAAATTGGTACAGTAAATAGAAGTCTTGCACATGAAGTCACTTTTATGTTCATAATTTGCTTTGTCGTAATATCACAAATTACACATATCCTATACTTTAGATTTTTGTCATTGTCATTTAAAAAAAAAAGGGGTGTCTGATTTTTTTTTATTATCACGCTATTCATTTATCACCAATTTAAAGGCAAATCATGACCAAAACACCAGGGGACCAAGATAACACGTTTACCAACTTTTTTTTTTGGAAATATTCCAAATATTTGTGAGGAAGATCAGGTTTAATATTAAGAGGACAATCAAACATAACGTGATTTAGGAAACCGTTTATCTGGGTGCAATTTTGCAAAATCTTATATCTTATGACACTATGTAAAATCCACAGTTACCGAGCCCGACTCTCACTTCACCAGCTCCGTCCACAAAAATAATTTGACATCTTCTTTATATCTTCAGAAAACATCGTGTGTGAAAATAACAACTGTCTGGCTATCACTGTTCCTGAGAAACAGCCAGGTGACAGACAGACAAACGGACTCCGGGGCCTCAGTAATATGGTTCTGGTTAACCTTTTTGGTTACAGTACAATAATAATTATATGATACCTCATAATCACTGTCATAATCCGTCTAGCAATTTCAGGTGTAGGCCGGCCCAAGAACAGACGTGCTCGAAAATCCTTACCCACCCAATTAGTAAATGGAAAATTTCGAAAGCAAAACGTTTTTAGCAGAAGTGCTAAGACTGAGTTACACCTTCTGTTATATTTTGCTACTTACAACCCCCCCCCCTCCCCCATTTTTAAACGGCTCGATTTGTCAAACATGTCTAAACGAACACTCGCACATAATTGACGTTTCAATTGAAATAGTTCAATTCGTTCGGAAGCTATGATGTCACAGACAGACAGGCAGGCAGATGCCAAAGTTATAAACCCCTCTTTTAGGGATTAAATAAGAAAAAGTCATTAAAACAGCTGTGAAATATTTGACACCAGGATAGTATCGTAAACGATGAAATGTGTTTGATTCAAACATTTCATAGTATTTGGGCCGCACAAGATTCATTATTATTTAGAAATAAAAAAGCAAGCTTAAATATAAAAAAAGTGTTTAATTTTTTATATTGCATTACATTTTTGTGATGATCGTTATTATTAAACTTCATAGTTTTTCACATCTTGAGAATCACGCAGACAAAGTCGCGGGCAACAGCTAGTCAATTGAATAAAATTCTAAAACTGTGGTTATCACGGTCAAAACATTCAAGAAAGACTAAGTGACTCGAGAAGTCAATGAATAACTAAAACAAATGCATCCTTAACTCAAAGTCATAAAGCTCAAATTCCCTTTTTTATAAAAATACTCACACGTATAAATCAAAGTTCAAACAGCCAAAAATGAGATGACAATACCTTGTAACATCAAAACAGGCAATTTCATATCAAATACGCATATCTTGAGATAATGTTATGTTTTTCCGTCGCTAAAATATGAAGTTAGTAGTATTTGATACCATAAATAAGTCATTCATATAATAATATGGAGATTAAAGCGACAGGATTTACTGAACCCGATAAGGGAATTTCTTTCAAGAAGGTAAACGCTTGTTGCTTTAATACGCACTAGGTTAAATAAACGTCGCGATCAAACGCAGCTCTCGAGTAGCCCTACCATAACAATATAAAATACTATAATTTTTTTTATGCCTAGATATTTTACTTAGATATTTTTTTGCACTGAAACTAAAGTACCTAATTTTAGGATGAGTTAAATTGATAAAATATGATAAATCATAACAATATGTATGCTAAAAATGCTGTAAAAACTGTTTTATTCCAATGACTACAAACTTGGTAGGCCTACGCGGCAGTGGTTGATTCTAGTTTCACACGATTATGATAGTAAAACAATCCAAAAGTTACAAAACAACACTGAACTATAAACGCAGCGTTTTCCCACCGCGTTTATACAACCTAGTGCGTTCTTATGTTGACACAAGACAAGTAACGAAGCGTAAAATCGTCTCGAGCCAGCGGCCCGGTCACTGCTACGTCACGCCTGCGACGTGGGTTCCCTGTCATGTTTTACAATTATTTTTAACGCTTAAGTAGACGTGCTTTAGAAAAAATTAAGAAGGAAAAAGTTGATATATTAATATTATTTCTTTTTTATAATCTTACAAGGCAATATGATACCATTAATTGGTAGAGTATTAACTGACTGTAAATTACTTTCAAGAAGTTTGAATTAATTTATCGAATTAACAGCTATTATCAACATATGCTAACTTATAATTCTGTTTGAATGGCTCATTTGCTTGACTTGCAATGTAGTTTTTTGTAAATATGTACTTAGTAGCTATAATTTTACTCCTTTGCATTTTACATGCTTCTATCTAAACGTCAAATGCTAACGATCCACATTCACATTATAAATCAAAACTTAGCACCACAAATCAATTCATTATAAATTCTTGATTCAATAACTAAAGCCAACAAGCTACTAATTCACGAAGTAACTAGCTTCGCTAACCAAGTTTCAATCCAGTGTAATTATCACCAGTACCGGCTGTGCAGAATTAACAAGAGTCAGCTCAAAGTTTTGCTTTCGAGCTGAAACTTTCTTGCTATAACAGATATTTATTGATCTTGGAAAGAGAAGACACTGGGATCCTCTACCAACAAGACTGTTGGCGTTGTGGAAGAGAGAGCTCTATATGCTCTGTAGAGCACTATTTCACTTCCACAACTGCAGCGACTTCAGTTAAAAGTTTGCAGTATTCTGAGAATGTTTAGGTCTAGTCAGTTATGTTAGTCGATGAACAGAATCACATTAAGAGATTGCCGAAAAAGTTGATGCTAGAATATTTTATTTTCAGTCCATGAAGTAATTCCTGTTGATGGACGGACAGGTGAACAGGCAGATAGACAGATAGGCAGATAGGCAGAGAGGTAGTTAGCGGAACTTGAGCAATAAGGTTCTATTTTTCACTTATAGGTATGGAAATCAAAAAAGTTTTTCCCAAGTTCTTTTAAAATATTGTAAATTCAAGAAAGATCGATACACAATCCACGTGGGATGTCGACATTATTTTATGAGGTTGCTTGTACAAAGGCTTTATTTCGTATTTCCTAAGGCTACGTGAAATATCGTGGGCCACAACAATGTCGGGCTAATCCTAACATTTGGGACCCTCTGTTACCATGGAAACCAGACATGTTTTCGCCTACAAAATTTTGTGGCTCACAAATTACTTTCGGCTGTATTACGTTTTGTTCAAGAAGGGAACTTTATTAGGTTAGGTATAGATCTAAGTAAAGTCTTAGAGTTTTTTTTATCGTATGATAAGGTAAAAAAATATCTTCATAGGACGTTTAAAGGCTGATATTAAGATTACTTATTATTATAGTATTCAGCAACATAATCCCGTCTACCCAAAATACACTTAGCTTAAAAACAAAATCCAGCACGAAACATTTCCACCACAATTGAAAACAAAAGCCAAAAAGAGGCCAAAAATAAACCGAAAAATTCTCAACGTGATCCAATAGTAAACACGAAAATAAATAAAAAGCTAGACAGTTCCGTCCCTCCAGTTACAAAAAGAATGCGAAGGTAGCGAAAATAAGGCAGACCGCTACCACGAAATTATACAGCAAGACTTTAGCCGTTTTTAGAGGAAGATGGCGAAATACAATAGGTTAAGCGGCGTCTCGCTTCCGCGGAGGCAACTGCTCTACGTTATGTGTTAGTAGTGAGGGCGTTAGACAAAGGTCTTGCCATGTGAAAGGGTCGCTTGATCCGGTAATGGAAATGCAGAAATTATCTGATTATGTAGAATATAAAGCCGATTTGGACGTTTTGAAAGCATTTTTGCTTCTTTGAGAAATGTTAAGTTTAAAACAGAATATGGAATTTTAAATGCTTGTATTTTTCATATGAGTTCTTGGAATTTGAGAAAATATTACCTCTTTTGTAACCGTCTAAAACAAGGCTTGGATGGAATTATATTTCTGAAAAAGCTGATAAGCACACAACATCTGTGTTTCTATAGCTAAAGAACTACATTATTAATATTTATACTCGTAATGCGATTTCAAGGGTATCAAAAAACGACCTTTCATGTAAAAATGTGAAAGTATTTTATAAAGAAGATTCCATATTGGATAAATAATTGAATTATGGACTTTTTATAACTTGATTTGAAATTTCGCCAAAAAAATCTTTATGTTAAATAATCGTAATGTTATTAAATTCTACTAATGTTACTAAAACTAGGTTGGGTCGGATTCAGCAAGTACCTGTGTTTTTTACAAGGAGCGACCGTCTATCTGACCTCCTCATCCTAGTTGAGCAACACGATACCCCTTGGTTAGGCTGGTTGACCTTTAATTCCTCGTCATCTCAATGACCTAACTCTCACACTGCTGTGCTGCGTGTTAGTTTAATTGTTTCTACTTCTCTTCGAACCGTTTTTTTCATTGCTACTCTAAAGGGCTTTCAAATTGTTGGCTGTCATGTCACAGAGTCCAAAGAAATATTACAAAAAGTTTCTGATGCTTTGCAAAGATCTCAGAAAACCTGACTACAAAATATAGAAGTACAATGTCGCTGCTGCACTATCACATTTATCATTATCACTTATTACGATCTTTTATAAAATAACTTTTAAAGATTAAAGGAAGATAGCATCACGCGTTACATGTAGCGCTATCCTGCTTCTACAAATACAACAGTATTTCTTCAGGAGTACATATTACAAGCATAGATCAAAGTTATTCAGCTCCTTCAACTTATTCCACTTGAAGGATGAGCTCTACTTGATATTCACTGGCGCGTAACTTATTGCTTATAAATCAATCTGATGTTATATTATCATTATTAAAGGTAGGCAAGACAGTTACCTTGTTTGATATTAATTAATTGACTGTGTTATTGTCTTAGAAGTTACTGGCTTGATATTTCTAATTGATTAGTCTGTTGGTGAAAATCATTGGTAGAAAGCGATCATGAAGTTTTGAAATCCCCTTACATCGTCATATTTATTTTGTTAGTCTTATAAGATTTGTATAGGAGTGTAAGCTTTTACTAGATGTCCTAGCAATATAACTGTTAGACTACCCAGTTAAAGGTTGTAGGTTAAATTTCCTGTACGTCCCAATATCTTTCCAAATTATTATTACTAAAGAATTAGAGACATGAAAATTGTTCACGGGTGTCATTAAAAAGCACGCCGTTAACCACCTACTTGTTCTTGTGTAAAATTGTACGTGTACTTATAGAAGATAATACATATATACTGACCAGTCCAAATCCAATAAATAATGCATTTGCCGTCAAATAACTTACAGCGCGACAAAAGCAAACTAGAACTAATAATAAAGAAAACCATTGTGAGAATAACTTAAAGTATAAAAATCTTTGTTTACATTTATACAATATTACAAAATTCGTGAATCGAGGAGGGCTATAGGATATAAACCATGCGCTATGATTAATAGGAACAGAAAAATTATTCAATTTGTGGAATTGGGAGAACACGTGAGAAATTTTACAATTTGCATTTTTCTTTTCTTTGTTCAAAATTTCAAATTCGATCCATTAGCTATTTTGCGCTTTTCGTCTCATATCCATGAACTTGCACGATCTCAATTTTAATTGAAAAGAATAACCGATGGACTTTCTTGAACGTTCTTCTCTATGGTAAAGACATTTAGGAACTGGCCACTTGTAGCCACAGTTATCATCATCATCATCATCTCTGCCTATAGCTGACCACTGCTGGACATAGGCCTCTCCATACGTTCTCCAGCGCGACCGGTAGCCACATTACTAGTTCTAAAATTTTACGTTTCTTAAACGCCTATTATGGGCCTACCTAATAGAAATATTTTTGACAGCCTATTTGAAACAGTAAAGGAAGAAGTGAAGGCTGAAATTACGAATAACAAAACTTACAAAAACAAGAGAACACCCAACAACTATTGTAAAGAAGGCAGGAAAGAAGAGGCAGAAACTAATACCACAAAATTCTCGCGCAATCCTATCTCTAACAATTATCAGTCTGAAGATCTCAGTTAGTTTTGTTAATTAGATTAACTTCTAATTCATGAACATCAGAATCTAAATCTAATGTAAATTCAAGATTATTTCGTTTTGTTATTCCATTAAGTTCAGTTGGTGTTTGTAGTAGTAATTTTGAACTGTGTAAGGTTTCTTAACCCAGTGTAAACATGTAGCAAATTACCAAGTTTATGTCAGTACTTTCGTTGATCACTGAGAATATTTTTGACATTGTATTTTACCAAGTGGCAGAAGCATTTTAAACGCTTTTGTTTAATTTCACCTTTTGTATGTAATCAAGTTTTGTAAGTTAAATTTTTCAGGTGTAGGTTTAAAATTGAGTTGAAATTTTGCATGCAGATGAGTATTGCGTGATAATACGGCAATATTATAATGCAAAACTGGAAGACTGGAAGAAAGAAGAAGAGGGTGCTGCAATTAAATAACACAGACTTCTTGTGTTAGATTATATTGACAATTACTTTGATCCTTAAGAAAGAAGCAAGCTATAAAGCTTGTTCCTAAAAGGGGATATTTTTAGAGTCCGACTGGCTCTTGAACAATAAAAAAAAACTATTAGAAATTCACTATTTAAAAAGTATGATATATTACCTTTGCAAAGTTATTTCAAATTCATTGTAATCCATACAATTAAAATATCCAATCGCCACTAACTAATGGAAATTAATAATTCAGTGATTTTGTAAATGATATAAATCGTTTTGTTCTAACAAATTGGGACTCGTTAATTGGGGAGCCTTGATCGTTAATTTCTCGTTTAAACAAATATTTAGAAGTGATTTGATTTATACAAATATCATTCTAAGTCAGAATGATTTTTTTTTTGCTTATATTTTGTTGACGATTTAAAAAGCTTTGTTTAAGAGTTTTTGAAATCAATATAGAGTTGTATTCTTTTCATTTTTAACCGAAGTGGTTAGTGGTAAGTTTACGTGTGATTTTTGTCAGCTTTGCGGCGTTTAATTAGCATTACGGATAATAAAGAAAAGGGAACAAAACAAATCTATACTAATTTGTTTCTAGTTTGCTTGTTTGTTTGTTTGAACGCGCTAATCTCAAGAACCACTGGTCCAAATTGTAAAATTATTTTTGTGTTGAATAGGCCATTTATCGAGGAAGGCTTTAGGCTATAAACCATGCGACTAATAGGAGCGAAGATACAATGAAAACTGTGAAAAAAACAGGGCAGGTAAAAATCATAACTTATATCTTCCACCCACGGGGACGATGTCGCGGGCAACAGAATAAGTACAATCTTTAGTGCAAATTTATCATGAACTTCATCATAAAACTATGCACTATATTAACAGCAATATTTAAAACAACCAGGGCTTGGCTATTCAAATACCACGTGATCCTGGCACAATTGAAAACTTCCCCAAATCAATACCAACATCACGATAACACTTTATCGTGACAAAATCTTCGTAAACTAAGTTATGTGGGGGGAAAGTTTGGTTGCTCGTTAAACGTCCGACTAGCGATCGTTAATCAATGTCTACTAACAGACGTGTCTTGGCTATCGTTAGAGACACTTAAATTATATGCATGTATTTGTGTGTCTATGTATGCAACATGTCTTAACAAAGTGCTCTATTGTATGGACAATGTACATATTGTGTGCAAAACTTCTTTACAAAGCTGTAATTTTTGTTTCTGAGATTATATCTGAAAATTATGAATGTGATAATTGGATGAAAGTACTTGCGGCGTAGATTACTATTGGATTTCGCACTTGCCACATAGTGTTCGTTCTTGGGATCATATTATATCAAATATTTATTTATCTAGCCCGATATCCATGCACTTATATTTCATCAAGTGATATTAAAAACACATTTAAAAGAGGTCTGAACAGAGTGGTTTGTTTTTACCATTACTTTTAAAGCAGATCAAAGCAGCTCTAATGGGTAGGAAATAATTAAATTATAAAATTAATTCTGTTATATAACGTTATTATACCTTTATTCTTCGTATTCAACGCCTCCGGGAATAAATAATACTCGTTTGCTGTTAGCTTTCAGAGATTTGTGTTACAAAAAGTCTGTGTAAATTAAACTCGTGTTTGATCGCGTGTGAAGGGGTAAGCAGAACAGGTCCTTAATGTAAGCTCTTAAAAAAGGAAACATTTTGGCGTTATCTTATAAAAATGAAAACTTTGCTGTCGGTATGTCTGATAGTTTCTTTCAAAAAATAGTACGTTACATGGAGAGATGGAAGAAAACTATACCTTTCCAGTGAACCAAGGCGTGTGGTGTTTTGCAATCGCCAAACAAGCTTCCATGATCGCATGAAACGCAATACGGTGCGCAAACATTAGTATCAAGGTAGGTATACTCTTTGGTCCCTAGCCACCTTCAAATCAGGCTTACAGAAGGAAAGAGATCAGGCTCTGGACCCACATATTTATATGCTTCACACGGAAGCTGTGATACTTAGTCCTAAAACACACACCAGTAATCCGGACTATTAATCCGGACACATCACTAGTTGCCTTGGAATCGATATCTTTGACTTGACAGTCCCGTGAACTTGCTTGGTCATGACATTTTCACTAGTAATTTAATTTATTCAATTATGAAAGGAAGTTCTTTAAAAGTTCTTTAGCCCCTAAGTAAAACTGACACGGATAATAAAATCTGACAAGTTGTTAACAAAAGAAAATAATAGTAAGATTCTATTTGATATAACTATATCAAATTCGAACAAACCATAAGCACAAAGAAAAATAAACTTTATATATTACCCACTATTAGTCATTTTCCACAAGCAATGACCACATGTTCAATGTTCTGTAAATTCAATTATCTGTAATGTTCTAAATGGCGAACAATCTATCAGCGTTTTTACGTTTCAATTTTGGCATGAATTCAATCCCTTTTGCTTTAACCTTCATAATCCGTTTCAATCATTCCTTTCTGGTTTTATTCTGTTATCTCCCAGTAATATTGCTAACCCAAACTGTTGATACGGGCAATGAACTCATCATAAAAGTGATCACCGTTGCCCCCTCACAGCGGTCACTCTGGAGACAATACTATCAATATTCCAGACACTGCTGATCATACTGAAAAACAAAAGACTATCAAACAAGAAGATGAGCTTACTGTCAACAAAATGCAGACAGCAAAAACGTTCGGTGGATCTTAGACACTGATTAATGTAAACCAATCCAAGTATAAGACCATTATAAGACGATACGTGCTGAAGTCAGAGTCACGGAGGGATGCCGATGTTTAAGTAAGATCATTTATCCGCGACATGACCGCGGTGAGCACGGCTACTTGCTGTTCGATCGTACGACACCCATTAGATTAACGGCACCGCTTAGCTGGAGATTTTATCCAACATTAACGTTCTTTACTCATTTTGATCTAAAATTACTGGTGAAACCTTGGATGAATTTTTAAATAACGATAATACTGTTTTTTGACATTTGGACTTTGCTGCCTGATATTAGACTAAAGGTTACCAAATTGCTCTAGGCTTTTTTATGATAACCTCTAAATCCTCTGGCAAATGGCAATAGGTGACTAAAATATTATATGCTTGAATCAAATGTAAAAATTTTCCTATAGGTAGTGACAAAAATCTAGTGAATTTTAATGATAAAACACAAGTCGCACTAATTTAATTACTGATTACTTCAATGGTAACATTTTTTTCTAATGTTTATCAAAAAAAAAGTATGATCCACGAGGTGCAAGTGCGATCGAAATATAGGCAACGTACCAAATTGACTTTTTCAACTATCAACATAACAAATTGCGAATTTTAAAGGGTAACAAAATCTGACTGATACTGGCACTGATGGTTAAGAATCAACGTTACGCAGAAAACTCCTTCTAATTTGAATTTTACGGAGTTAACTACCGACAACAGATACACCTGTATTTTTACAAACGGTTGATTGATTTTCTAAAATAATTGAAATTCCATTTGACTTTGTCGACCGGCTTTCTGATAAAACTGCACATGATTGCAAAACATCTATACATCGTTTAAAAATGTAACCATCATTGAAATTCGTTCATGGAAATCCATGACAAATCTCTTCATCTACGTAGTCCGAGCTCTGTTAAAATCTAGATGGAATTTTAATTCTACTTCATCTAGTCCAGTGGCAATCGGGCTTTAATTTGCTTCAGCCCGCATAACTTGATCATCTCGCCTCTTAAACATCCTTTTCGTCGTAATTGGATGAAACTGTAAAACTGATAGGCTTCTGCAAACACGGAACCAGCCATTTGTTTAATTTGTTTGACCAGGAACTCTGTTTGTAGTAGATTTGTACCTTTTACATGAGCGTAATCCATGAGAGAGGTTTGGGTTACCGAAGAATAATAAAAAGTCTTTAATGGACGAGAATCTTAAACAGACGAAAAAAAGATTATTCTTTAGGATTCATTCACACTTGTCTAAGCCCTTTTTATTAAAATCTATTTATTTCTCCCCGATAGGCATCAAAAAACATTGTACAATAACATTACTAATAATAAGAATCCAACAACATTAACACTAGTAAATAAATCTTAAATCACAAATTATTTCCTTAGACAATTCTTATCTTTGTCCAAAATCATTTGATTCTGATTTTCACTTCGAATGTTACCCTAGTGGCCGATCAACATAATTAATGACTTTCTTAGCCCATCTATTGTGGCATCAAGCAATGTCACTGACTCCAAAATGAATACTTCGGGTAGTCCGTTCGCCCTATCTCAGTCCCTCAGATGTCTATTGGGAGTTGACAAAGCCATTTGAAATCATTCGCTAAGAAAATACCTTTATTTTTTTGTATCTCCGAGGAGAATTTCTTACCTTCAGGTTTAAAGTTATCTTTGCTGTTTTTGTTAGGGTTAGCAAAACTTCAAAAGGTATTGACTATTTTGAGGGTTGTTATACTGTCGAGGTGTTCGTGTTACACTAGCTTCTGCTGACTTTGAATAATGGTAATGGCATTTTATTGTTCGTTTAGTTCTTGAAAGTCAATGACTAAATCTTATTTTAGCAACTTTTAAGAAATCCAAAGATTTATTTGTTCTTCTACTAAAATAGAATTGTATTCAATCAAGAAAAAACTGTTTGATTAAATTATCCCTATTTGAGACACAAACATTCGAATTGTTACTGATACAGTATCCAGTTACAAAGACGAAGTACTAACACGATTTGTCTCATGTATAACAACGATGTCGTCTCGGTTTACGTAAACAAATACATCCTCAAGTTAATCCCATCCATTGCCACTTACATGCCTGCCAAGATTCCCCTTCACGTAAACCAGGTTTCTAAATTAATACGCCCAATTTACTTCGAAAATTCACAGCAATTTTTTTTCACCTCGCAACGAAACAATAGACTATTACCTACCTGAGCAAAAATCTAACCTCCATATTTTTCGCTTAATTAAATGATACAGAAGAGCAAACAACTCAAATAAAAATCAGCTTTAGGCCCACAGGATTAAAATCCAATTTGTTTTGATCTCAATTAGAGGGATAAACTCGCCGCCTTTTAGAAATTTCGCCCTGAAAAATCCAATTGCCTTCTGCTGTAGCTGGTTGTAGGAAATTACAGTTTTCGAGAACATTCGGAGAGTTTTTATCTATATCTACGTATTTTCATGGGCTTTGAATGTTTCCTGTCCTGTGTTCATTATCTCTGGTACTTTTCTGTTAATACCTCCAGGTTTTCTGTTATGTTTTTATTCGAAACCTTTATGATCGTTTAGAAGTGTGATACCGGAGTCACTTAGCTTTTGTTACCTTTGTTTGGGTTTTATTCCTGAATTAAATTTTATGATTGTAAGATTTCATGTCTGGGAAGGTTGTAAAATTTAGCGAGACCGTTGTCAGGATGTAAGTGTATCTAGTAAACAAGGGAGTCGCCGTCATAAAGTTTTATTTGTCGATTATTCGGTGAAATATAATAATATGAATATAAAATTATATGACTCGTGTATGGAATCCAATAAGTGAACAATGTGGGGATGTTTTAATAAAAAGTTACCTACTGCTTTCAATATAATTTTTTGCTGGCGACGTAGCCTCATAAAATATGTAATTTACGCTACACGTCGTGGGGGCTTTGTGGTCCATGGCTAGATTTGTTTGCAAAAGCCGGGATCAAACCCGCAGGAAGGTAATAGAATCATGTAAATGACAAAAGTTTTGTTGGATGATAATTTGAAGCGATGTTCGGGGAAAGTTGACAAGTTAGTTTTAAAAACTTGTTGTTGTGATTTGGTTTGATTGGCTTGTGATTTGTGATGATAACTTATATATGGGTCTTTGTCAAAAATCTTTTGTTTCTTAAATTAAAAAAAAACATAATTATTCAGTCATCGGTCTTGCAATGACGATAGACAGGAAATTTTAACATATAGCTTTCTTATTTAAAAGTATCCCTGTTCGTTTTATGCTCATAAACATGTTAGTTTATTTTAAAAGTTTTATCGAACAGGCTGCCAAATGATCAACAGGCGATGGTTCAGCAGAAAATATAAATTGCAAAAGAAAATTTATGAGATACGAGATTTTGTTTAACAAGTATCTTGCCAATCGCTGAAAACGCGAACGTAATACATTTGTAACTCTGAAAATAACTGCAATACGTTTGCTAGAGGATAGTTTCGGTTTGTAGTAAACAAAATGGACTTTTAGAACTTTAAAAGTTTATTTATACCATTGAAATGAAACTACATTTACGGATTTTTTCGCGGTTTAATTTTTGATTTTAGTTCCCGACGTTTCGAAACCTTTGCAGGTATCATGGTCACGGGCAGACTATTTTCTACTATAGACTATATTCGCGTAAACCTAAGAAACCACTATTTATTTATACCATTGAATTTTAGACAATTTCTTATACTTTACGGTATATTTTCCACATTTTTCTTGAAAAAAAAAACGACTCCTACACTAAGGAATCCAATTCTAATGCCACATCGTTTACAAAATGTTCAAATATCTTGTACGAAGATACCCAGACTAGGAAAAATACATAAGAGCTCAACCACTACGCTAGTAGTGGTTGAAAACAAGCCAAGTGAGCCCGACGTGACGCGGACTCGATCCCTGCGGGGAACAATCGTTTGTGTGATTCACAAATGCATGTCCTGAGGTGAATATCTTTGTGACTTGAATCTTTTTGAAACCCCGCGATACAAGGGTTTCATGTCTTAAAGCAGGTTTTTTTTTATTAAATACCCCTGCTATTTGTCATTGTTTAGCCTAAATGCTTGTTACGAGTGGAGGATAACAAATAATAATCCCTTCATCCTTCAAAACCCTTAAGCAAATAACTAATCCATTTAAATCCAACCAATAAATATATTTCTTATACCAAATACGAAACTATCCATCGTACTTAGAGGGTGTAACCGAATGAGCAAACAAAAAGGACAACCCGCTTTGTAGGCGTCAGTCCGGACATTTCCTTACCACATGCTGGTACAAAACAGATTTAACTCGCCCTTGCTTTATTATAACAATTTGATATAGAGAAAAAAAATCGAATAAGTGTATTTGATTTTGATTGAGGTGCAGTTTAAATGTATGAGAGAGGAATAACTAAGATAATTGTGCCTTTCACTGAAGGAAATCTTAAAAAAAATAAGATATCTCAATTTTATTTTAACGCGTCTAGATACAATTAGGATGATACAGTAATAAGAAATCGCGTGTGACGTCACAGTACCTACAGTTTTTACCGACAAGTGACGTTATTAGAGTACACTTCCATTCAGTGGTGATTTTGGAATAGAGTTTTGTAGAATATCATATTCTTCTGCACAAGACAGGTTTTATTTCAACAGATTTTATTGAATCACGTTGCATGTATTTACGAAGACGGATCATTGAAACTACTCTTAAGCCTCTTTTTCATTGTTAACAAATAAACTTATAAATAACAAACCCTTTTACAAGATTCCCACTCCTATTCTTATTGACAAAATGTTTACCAAACACTCAGACATACAGGATGTTCAATAAACCTAAGTGTTTACAAACTATTGGTGAACCATAGTGTGGCTAATCTATGAGGATACAACTTGTACCAACAATCGTTATGGAGGATGAGAGTTATCTACTCCAAGTAATCTGACCTTTAGAGACCTTAACTAAACCTTTAAGCCCATATAAACATTATGAAGATCAGGGATCTAAGGTTTTCACGAGTATTTTATGGCCTATGCTCGTAATACTTCATGAAAGTAATTGGAGAGTCATGAAGGCTGTATTGGCGTTTTAAAACGGGTAGTAAACATTCAGTTTTATTGTTATGATGTTTGCTTAATTAAGACACCTTTGGAATCGATGAAGGAAAGTATTGGAAAATAGTTCGGGTATCGGAAACTGAGATTATCAAACCGCAAATACCTTTTACTTCACGTATTCACTTCAATAGAGTTGATAGGAATTACCTTTGATAAAATTAAAATTTTAATAAAATCTTAACCACAATCAAAATCTATTTTTGCAAATAAGCCGTTTTCCAGGAAATTTTAAAACGTTACAGTAATGATTCTAGATGCACTAAATAGTCATTATGAAGAAAAGCTCCATAAGATATTTTTGTATATGCAAGGACAGCGTAAAATAGGAACAATAGTATCAAATAGCAAAATGTATGTTATAATTTAAATAAAAATGTTTAATCATGGAATAGAAATAAAAAAAAAACAAGTAAATTTTACTAAGCAATATTCTGCTAACACTGATAAAACAACTGCAGCCTAAAATTTAGTTTAAATACATTCGACTAAGGTTCAAATTACAAGTATCTAGCAATAATCATAGATTCCTCCCATACGCCAGCTGTATTAACCATATCCCCTTTAATTTCGATCTTCGACCTACATGTAATTACCAGTAATTACTTAACCTTGCGACCTTACGTTCGCGTCTTTGATAATTTATATTCTAGCGCTCAGTAAATCAATGGAGGATAGAATTGAAAGACAAATTACAGCCATTTGAAGTTCCCATTTGTAATTATAATTGACTATTCGTACGATTCGGTAATGAAAGGTATGTGCCGATGCTGTCTAGTTAGGATCTTAATTTACTATTTTAGGTTGATCGTTTAATTTGGTAATTTCATTGTTAAATATTACTAGGAAGGCAGAAGGTATAAGATGGATGCGAAAAACAAGAGACAGATTTTGGCATGAACAAAGTGAGGCCCATAACCAGCAATACGTTATTCAAAGCTGATGATATTGATAAATATATCATCTGTAAAATAATAAATGTCTAGCATCATAATTCATAAGGATAAAGGCGACATTCAGACAAACGGATACAGAAACATAAAAGGTTTAAAAACATTTTAAGAGAGACACTTAAAACTCTACTGACCATTTCCATATTGCTATTAAATTCTAAAATGTATGACAAAAATAGCTTTCAATTCGCATCACAGCATCACAAATCCTTCTCTACCGCTAAAGGCAGCTCTCTATATGCCTGCTAACCTTCAGGCGCCCACGGCTTTCACCTCCCCAATAGTAACCTCATTTCACTTCATGTTAGTCAATAAACACCAATCTGTACGCGGAAATGAAAACCGAAGATACAGCGAGCAAGCATAAAATCACAGCATAGTTCAAATATAAAATCATCCTCGATGGATTTAATGTTAAAAGCCTCAGATAACTTAAGATTTTTGTAAAATACTTAACCAGTATATGGTGAACAAAGATTTAGCTATTTTTTAACTCTTTTTTTTTAAATAGACTACTTCCACCGAGACTCGAAACAAGCATTCGTGGTTCACAGAAATGGTTGTATTGATGGGTTTAGGGTAACCTATGAGTACCACTCGGCTATCCATGCAATCGCCTTTGGCATTCATATAATTGTCAGTCTAAGACTAGATAACCGACATCAGGTTAGGTAATTAAATAAAAATATGGACTACAACTCATTTTAAATCTTTCCGGATTCAATACCCTCGTGGTTTCCAAAAACCCAGTATCACCATTTGCGAAGTAAGTGCTTGGGCTGGAGGTGCGACAAACTCTCCATCATTTGTCAACACTTTCCATTAAACATTATTTATTTACGCCTTCCAATCCAGTGATCCTTGTGTTCACACTGTTTACAACACGATCACTAATTACAGCTCAATCATTAATTATTCTCTTGACTTCTACAATATTAAAATTAATCTCTTCTATAAATTAACATGGTCTGTATTGACATAAGCTAAACATGTTCTACGAATGAAGTTTTAGCAATTTTAGAAAAAAAAATGGGTTTAATTCTGATCAATCATCCATTTTGACGACTGTTTTTAACATTTTTTTATAGATTTTTTTGATTTTATCGATTAAGCACTAAATTAATCCGAAGTATTGTGTTAACATTACTGTCTTTTTTGATTTATGATCAACTTTTGACTAAGCTGACTAAAAATTTTGATTTAATGTTTCAGCAACGACAGAAGCGACCCTAACATAAAATTAAAACAAATAACGGCACAATGTTTTTCAGAAAAAAGTCCGTACAATTTTTAAATCAAAACGATTTTTCCAAAGAGTAAAAAATGGTAGACAACCAATCAAACCCCATTCATATTTTTCTGAAGTCTAGGTTATAAATCAACCGGATTGTATCTGGGTCCCGTGCCTTTTGTGCCCGGTAATGGAATATCGAAACCCAAAATACAGGCCAACTGTGTTTGACAGATGTATCATAGAGGTGTTTGTCAATTGAGGCGCAACGACGTATTTAATTTGACCTCTTTGAACTATAAAACAGAATGCTCAAATCATTGCATTAAAGTCCTAAATTGAGTGGCTACTTCAGGATGAAAGAAGTTGCCTTTTTATGTTACAATATTTATACTCCGAAACTCATTGGGCATGACAGCTTTTTCATAACCTTCTTTAAGGTAACATTCTCAAAGCGACAATGATAGTTATAAAACCACCTGCGACGTTTGCAAGCATGTTTGCTTGCATGCAAGGTGCATACTTTTTTGCTCACTTACGAGGATATACAAGAAACTCACGCGTATTTATAGAGGCTTGTTCGACTTTTTGTGGACGACCCCAAAGGAGTCCTCAATTATGAGCTGACGCGGTGGTTGTCTGAGGTCAAGAGTCGAACTAGTGCGACTTGCGATCCCGGTCCGAACCTATTCGAGCGATTCTGATATATACCCGAATACGCGTGAGTCAACTGTTGCATCTTTTGAGTACCTTTAAATAAAGCAATACAATTCCAGCTGTGTAAAAGAGACGCCACGATAAGCCTCGTAATGTTGTCACTCTCCCACAATGGCTACAATCTAACTTCTAAAGGTGGTAAATTAGAGGTCAGACAAAATATATACCAAGGTCGTGCTCTACATTAAGTGGAGGAATTAAAATTGTGTGAAATGAAGTATCCATAAAAGCAGTCATACTGTGAAAGTGATTAAAAAGGTTAACGACCAATTTAAACTGCTACCAATTAAAGAAATTAAATGATATTAAGAATCTCGTAAAAGGTGGAATTGTAACATGCAAAAGTGACACAGAATACCACGACTACATTAAATTTGATAAGTCAAACACTGACTTGGAGTAGGCATATAATAATATAATAAATTATGTAATACCAGTATAGATAAGTATACTGCTTGGCCCAAGCCTCTTCTTGGATTGAGAAGATTTTAAACACTGATCACCACATTAGCTAACTGCGAGTTGGCGATTTTGGTTTCCAATATTTGGAAACCAGGTTTCTTTACGATGTTTTCCTTCACCATGTGTCAAGTGATTAGATTAATTAACAAAGTAGATATAACTTTGTACAAGTCATATTGGTACTTTACCTGTGTTTGGATCGAACCTGCAACTTGAGCAAAGAATGTTAAGGCAACCACGACACTGAAGTATGGCGTGCTTATTGAAATTGAGCTAAAATAATAATCACTGGACGAAAGTGTTTTTTTAGCCACCGATTTTTCATAACAGCCAATTGAAATTCCTTCATAAACGAAATATTATTATCCATATTTCTTAAAGAGATGATAATAATGTCTAAACACATTCCCAAGGTTGACAGTATATTTAAAAAACCTACAACTTCCATTTGATATTCGCGCAGCATTGAAATTTCAATATCACATTCCGATGTAGTTTATTTTTATTTTATTAAAATCACTGGAATACCTTACGTCGCGATAGTCGAAGGAAATGTTCAGTGCGGAACATTAATGTTTATTGCTTTGCATCGTCGATGTTAAATTGAACTTTAGTCATGTGAAGTATAAATAATTATAAGCATATGTGAATTCCCAGTTTAACAAGCATCAAGCTTGAATCTAGACAAGCGTTCGTGAAACACGGCTGTCTTACGCGGGCCTTTATCCTGGATTTAGATTTTTAATATATTATGTTGTAACGGCAGCAAAACACTGTCTAGCTATGGCGTTTTAAGAGGTACTGTCTGGTGATAAATGGACAGACAGAAATACAGTTTAATTAAACAGTTTCGACTCTAACTATCCTGGTTTACTCCCTGACGTCCCTTAGTACTAGGGTTGTGCTTCAAAACCTTTTAGAAATACCCTACAAAACAATTTCTAACCAATGTATAGAACATACAAACACCTACGTATATCATGATACCATGTTTACAAAAGCGATCAAACCGCAGTTAGCGAGCAATAAACATTACCAGCAAACATTCGTCGACCGCCACACCGCAGTGTCAATCCAACCTTAAAATAATTCGAACCTGACTGAATTTGAAATATTGAGTTGAATTAATAACCCCGTGGAGTGGCTGAATTGTTCATTTGTTACTATTGTTTTTGATAAGACTGAACGGTACAGTATGGCTTTAGAACTTTATAGAACTACTAGCTTTTGCCCGCGACTTCGTTCGCGTGGAACAGTGACTTCCGGCAGATTTTTGGTTTTACTCACATAGAACTACGTGCTAAATTGGTCTTGCGTTTTCTAGTCATTGAAAAAAATAGTTTAAAAACGAACTTAAACTAAAGAAATATTAAAATCTTTCCGAACTTAAGTTGAAAACTAACTTAAAACTAAAGAATAAAAAAAAACGAACTTATAACAATTTAAAAGAAATTATATTACAACCTATCCTATTTAACAACCAAGCTTAAAACTAAATAATTTAAAACGAACTTAGAATTACAGTTTTACTAAACAAAATAACTAAGTACTAATATTCGAGATCAAACCTACATCAAAAAACGGAACCAATTTAGAATTTACGAAACAGGACCAATCCACATAAACGACCATACAACCGACAATACAATTTTACCACGACGGTACCGAAGCGCTCGGCCGATACCCAACCAAATGCGTGTAACGAAACCATAGCGCGATCTATTTCGATCCCAACGCCATCTATCGACCATAGTGACAACTCGGATTATTTATCTATACTCCGTTCGGGCATTTTCTTTGTACTAAAAGTAGTATTATATTTTTTATATGTTATTTTATTATTTTTTTCATACCTTTTTACTATTTATTTACTTTTTTCCGATGAATTAAAACAACATGAACCGAACTCGTGTAACGATCGACACCATTGCGCGTAGTACTAATAGAATTATCTATACTCCGTTAGAGCATTTTCTTTGTAGTAAAACTTTTATTATATTAATATTATTTTTTTTACACCTTTTTACTGTTTATTTACATTTTTCTGATGGATTTTCCGATGAATTAAAACAATAACATGAACCGAACACGTGTAATGACACCATTGCGCGATTAACGCCATCTATCTACGGAGCATAGGAACAGCTCGACATTTGACCAATAGATGGCACTATTATATAGTATGTCCGTAATAAATTTTATTTTTTATTTTTATTTTTTGTAATAAAAACTATCCTATGTCCTTTCTCAAGTTTGAAACTATGTCTGTACCAAATTTCACACAAATCGGTTCAGTAGTTTAGGCGTGAAGAAAAGACAGACAGAAAGACAGACAGACAGACAGACAGAGTTACTTTCGCATTTATAATATTAGTTTGGATATTTATATTAACGACTTTACTTGTGTTCGCTCAGGCGTTCCAACTAAACGTGTACATATATTTTGTGACTCTTTTTTCCATTGTTTCTTTTAATTTGGACACTGTTGCAGAATTAGTACTCTTGGTTAATTGTTAATTCTCAACGTCATTTAATTTCACTCAAGTCATTTTTACAAACTCAGAACAAGCGTTCGTGGATCACACAAACGATACAGGTTTCGGTTCATCTTCGTGGATCTCTTGAAAATTCAAAACGTACTTATATAACGTACTTGTATCACTTAAAAAAAATTGTTAATAAATATACACACATACACAAATCCACAATACGCTAAACAGACTCCACGGATAGCCGAGTGGCTGAGGTCACCACGCCACACCCACTGAGCGCGACGTGTCGCGGGTTCGGTGTTCAATGCTTGTCCTGAGTCTCGGTGTCTTTGTGCATGTGACTTATATATTTGTGAAACCCCCCTCGACACACGGATTAAAATCCTCAATGTGAGAGTCTACATGCAAACTCGAAATATAGCAAATGTTAGAGCAATATTGTTAAAAAAGAATATCCAGATTACTGTCAAATTTCAGTTTTAGACCGATGTTATACAAATTGAAACTGATACATCTAGCATTGTATAACGTAGAATTGAATTATTTGTTTTGACAGTTCGTGAATTACAGAAATACAATGTTCTATTGTATAGTTTCAGTTATAAACAGAATTGTTGTGAGATAGCTGGAAATGCCTATTCTCTTCAATGTCTATTTCGGTTAATTCAGGTTTAAGCTGAAATTTGTTAGATTTTTTTGTAAATTAAGTATTATTTAGGTGTTAGTGATTGGCTTAACTAGTCTAGTGTTATTTAAAATCAAGAATTATTACTTATAGGAGCGAAGGTCCCTGTACTTGTGTCGAGACGTATAGATGTGTTGTATCGGTGTGACATTAGTGTGTATGTGTGCGTGATGTCAGTCACTGAAAAACATATGTTGTCGATAGCCGCACATTGAATTCTTGTGTACATTTTTATCAATAAAACTAGGGCCAAATTATCAGAAAACTATTCGCAATTATGTCCTAACAAAATAACTAATTCGAAATAGGCTAGTAGCAATTTTTGTATATCAAATTATAATAGTCATCTTCCAGATTCACCCACCCTTCGTCGCTTCTTAAGTGATATTTCAAGTTCCGTACTTAACGGGTAAAAAAGGAAGAAAACATTCAATTTTACAAAAACGATCATTTAATTTAACTTGCTTTAGGAAAATAATCTTATTTCCGAAATATATTTCCTTGGTAAACGTTGTAAACATTTATGTATGACTTGCACAGAGGCGGTGTAACGGTATCACTACGTTTCATTGAAACACGCATTTAGCATCCCACACATATACTCCAATGAGATAAGCATTTCTTCGTAATTCACCCAATCCTACAATCTTTACATCATCATTGGCCTAGCCTTTTCCCAACTATGTTGGGGTCGGCTACCAGTCCAACCGGTTTCAGCTAAGTACCAGTGTTTTACAAGGAGCGACTGCCTATCTGACCTCCTCAACCCAGTTACCTGGGCAACACGATACCCCTTGGTTAGACTGGCTGTCAGACTTTTTTAAGCTTCTGACTACCTGTAACGACTGTCAATGATGTAGGAATAACAGCCGGGACCCACAATTTAACGTGCCTTCCGAAACACGGAGGAACTCGTTATGACAAAGATGGTCACCCATCTACGGACCAACCGCGTCAAGCATAGCTTAACCTGTGATCGAATCACTTATGCGGTTATAGCTTAGCCACGAGCTCCTCTACAATCTTTACAGTGCGTGTAAAATACCCAGAAATATCCAAATAACGAAGTAATTCTACGTACTTAGCATTAATAATACCGGTAGCTTGCGCAATGAATGTAAATCATACAAATTTGTAGGTAGCGTAAAAATATACATACATACATACATACAGATATGTTGTTCCATTAGGAGTAAAGAAGACGAAAATTATGAATATATTTTTTATGAAGCGTGTTTCGCGGTTACTAAAGCATTTTTATTAATTGATAATTTCTTGATAATGATTGCTGCTTGCATGCTTTGGTTAATGATTTTTTCCTTCTATTTACTTCTTGTGATTAATTTCGTTGCGGTTTCCAAGACTATACAATGCTCTGGAAGACTCCGCGCTTGAGTGCTGGGTAGCTTTCGTTGTTTATTATTGTGGTTTCTGGTTTATAGGAGTTCCAATGATATCTCTCTCTCTAATAAAAAAACTAAGGCAAGTAGACATTCCTTAATATTCACCTTACGTGTCTCTTGAAATCTGCTTCGATAGAGATAGCACGGCGCGTTTAAATAAAAATCAAATCTAAAGTTTTGTAAATTAACGTCGAATGTGAAACGTGCAATATTTTTTGAATTTTAATATTGTTTTGTAAAGATGGCCCTTTTAAGGTTCTTTAGTAAGTTTTTATAGTATTAATCACTCCTTGTTTTTTACCTTCTTATCTTAGCATAAATAATGAAACACTTCGTTCATACACTATAACCAATGAACTCTTGAATTAATACATTGTAGTTCCGAGAAAACAATTTACAAAGATCGTAATAGTTTCAACAGAATTTCAGTGCAGAATAATTTAAGACTTGTAGCCTTTTGTATGCACTTTGAAACTGTGTTAATATCTGTATGCTCAAATCTATACTAATATATAAAGCTGAAGAGTTTGTTTTTTGTTTGTTTGTTTGTTTGAACGCGCTTATCTCAGGAACTACTGGTCCAAATTGAAAAATTCTTTTTGTGTTGAATAGACCTTTCATCGAGGAAGGCTTTAGGCTATAACCATCACGCTGCGACTAATAGGAGCAAAGATACAATGGAAAATGTGAAAAAAACAGGGCAGGTATAAATCATAACTTATATCTTCTACCCACGGGGACGAAGTCGCGGGCAACAGCTAGTATTTCATATTATAATAAATAATGAAAACTTTTCAGATTTCATAAACACTCAAGACTATTGTTATTGTCCAAGAAAAAAAAAACATGCGAGATTTGCGATACGTACCAACGCAGAAAAAAAATTGACAGCAAGTCGGAAAATGATATTTCTTGGTATCTTAAAAGAATTAATCATTGTGCTCCTAGAGCCAATACTGTTTCAAAATTGCCTAGAAAACGGCCTACTTGAAATAAAAACTTTTAATTTTAACGTCATGAGCGTTTTGGTGTCCGTATATATCAAAACTTTACATCTTCATTCTCCATATCAAACTACTCACAGCGAAAATCAAGTGCAAAAAGTAAACATATGTAAAGTATGTATGTATTTAGAAATATATAAGTAAGTTTATCAGTTGTCTGGTTACCATAACACAAGCTCTGCTTAGCTTGGGATCAGATAACCGTGTGTGAGTTGTCCCATGATATTATTATATTATATTAAAACACACTTAGCAAACAGTTGCATTTTCATGAATAGAATACAGATTCACATTCGCAAAGATTTCCCGGTCTTTCCCCGTTTCGGCATAAAATATGCAGGGACAGGATTCTGAGGGACCTGTTCATAAATTATACATTCTTCCATTCACCTCGTTAGACCGTTTAAATTGAAGCGATTTGGGATTGCGCCGAACGCATGTAAATGAGTGACTGATCTTTGCCTGCCAGTGTTTTGCTATCTTTCATTGAATGTTACGATGAACAAATAAGGTGCTGTAATGATAATGGCTTAAAATTATATACTAAGGCTAAAATAAAAACAAATGATTACTTATCAAGTCCTATGCTTACCCTCAATTTTGAATACTATTGTAGCAGCTACCATATTAATAACCTCTGAAATTTTTTAATGACAGTTCATGACATACAGCCTGATGGCATACGGTCAA
This sequence comes from Trichoplusia ni, assembly GCF_003590095.1. NCBI lineage: Eukaryota > Metazoa > Arthropoda > Insecta > Lepidoptera > Noctuidae > Trichoplusia > Trichoplusia ni. The sequence goes on from NC_039486.1 coordinate 10,684,204, forward strand.
ACAGACTTTCAACTTAACCCCGACCCTACTCTTGACCTCTTAACCTTCATCTTACTCCATAAAATCCTGCACAACCATAAGCCTCCTTGCTACATGAACCTCCACCAATATTTTACATCGTCCCAAAATCCATAAAACTTAACAACACTACCAACTTACAACACTCATCCTAAAAAATCTAAATCATCTCCAATCCAAAATAAATCGGTCTTAAATCTACGAGCGGGAAATAGGGTGAAATCTACTCAATAAGCCGCTTTAGCGCTTAACAAGCAAATTGGAGCACTTATAGAACCAACTCGGTGCGTTTCAATCGCAGCGCTTTTCCCGCTGACCTTGAGTGCTAAGTAAGGAGGTTACATTAAGTATACATGCGGATACATCACACGTTTACGTAAAATGTTCGGGGCTTCACTGTCCTTACATTTTTAAAGGGATTTCTTATGCTCATCTCATTTCTTGCCTTTTGATTTTGCTGCTTCTTTATTCAGTAAATAGTTCTAACTTATTTTGATGGGATGTTTTTAAGAAGATTACTTTTAAGCAACGGTTAGGTTTTCGTAACTGGTTTTTCGTCGTTAGGTGACTATTTGACATATTGAATCCCTCCGTAGTTTGAAATGTAGGTTAAGCCGTAGTTTAGACGCTGACCTTTGACTTTCGTAAAGTCTGCAATTGGAACTGACAGTTGTCCGATTTGATACAATTTTAGTCATTAAAAGAGACGAATAGGCTTATTTTCTACACATCTTAAATAAAACGATAACGATACGTGCCGTAGCAATAGGCTGAAGATAAAAAATCACATCATTAAAAAGTATTTTTTTTGTCAAGAAAATTGATTATCATTATGACCGTACAGCCTTTGCCTTAAATCGATTCTGTTGGTTAACAGTCCTTCATCGATATCTCAGAAAATTTCAGCGAGACATACTGTTCATGAAATTTAGCCTGATGAGAGGCCCTTGTTAACAGGTTACCATTTGTCACTTGTGCTACAAAGCTCTTAAAAGATCTGAAATGTTTTAATACCTATCTAATTTTGTAATACCTCATGGTAGATGCCTGGATCCACAAATGAGCACTTATCTCATCTTCAAATAATATTCATTCAAAACAAGTTCTATCGAACGGAATCCGATTACACTCACCATCCAAAAACAGCAGAAGACGAAATCAAGACAAAAGGCTCACTTTATAACCGTCACAAAACACTGATTGAGGTCACGAATCGTAAAACTTATAAATCAAACCTCAACAATGCTTCTGCCGAGCCCCTTAAACTTAAGATTTATAGGTATGTTGTAAACTTCGGCTGTTTCGCTTATTTCTGGGTTTTCGACACCGTTTTGTCCTACTCCAGTTATAAATTCTGAAAATATACATATCTTGTTCTGTTCCTTGATGCTGCTTAAGCTACTGTTAGCTCTTGTAGTACTTTGACACTAGATAAGAAGCGAATGCTTCTAAACCAATTAAAATTCTCTTCATATCAAAAAAAAATATGTTTCATTTCAATGATTCAACGGATTAATGATGCATATTAGTCAGGACAGCGCAACTTGACAGAAAATGTATTTGTAAACTAAAGATCAAAGTTTAGCAATTGTGTTTTTGAAAATTTATTAATTTGATGGGCTGAACATTTAGTATTGCAAGTTTTCATATGCCTATTTGTACCGAACGAAACCATACCTATTTTCACAAATGGATTATTATGAATATACCTACGAAATTATATTTATTTCTGGAAAACTCATATTTAATAGCATTCCCTCCCATTTAACGTGTAAATAAACAAAATATATGGACGGTGATTGAAATTAAAGCTCTCGTAACAGATCTGTGGGGCTCCGATTTATTAGGTAATCAATCATTTACAATGGGGTGCTGTTAGCGTATGCGTGACTACTGTGAACATAATTGTAGAAACCTTTGGGATAAAGCTATTTGAGACAGACAATTTTCAGGTAAATGGGATTTCGAGGAAGTGAATAGTTTAATCGTGAATCAAGTGTTCGGCCACTCCTCACCAGACGGTTGGCAGTTTCTGACAATTGATATAAATAGTCATACTTAGTTTTACATTTATCGCTTTGTTGTTTTTCACCAGTTTTTAAGAAAAGTGAAAGCTGTACCTGTTATTATAGAAGCAAAAGAATTAAAAAAAGCATTTTTTTTTTATTTCTTGATCATTCCATAATCTCTTTAATTTTCTTCGATTTCACATGTATCATGCTCTTTTGAACGAAGATCCTTATTCGATGTCTCAAAACCAATAATTCATTCGCTTTAATTTTATACAAAATCCAAGTTTTACACTCACATCACTAAAAACACGACATTTACCACGAAACGTGCCTTCCGTTACCTTTTCATTTACTCGGCCGTTCGCAAAGACTTTTCATTTTATTAATAAAATAAATCAAACGTTTTTTACGAGTCGACCCGGAATATCCACAAATCACGGGGACCTTGGTCCCAGTACTCAGTATATCACGGACAGTGCGGAGTGCTCAATATTACGTGTTTTACATGTGATGCAAGATACGCAGTACTGCTGGTGACTTTGGTTCCTTTTACCATCATCATTTCATCGGCCTAACCTTTTCCCAACTATGTTGGGGTCGGCTACCAGTCTAACCGGTTTCAGCTAAGTACCAGTGATTTACAAGGAGCGACTGCCTATCTAACCTCCTCAACCCAGTTACCTGGGCAACACGATACCCCTTGGTTAGACTGGTTGTCAGACTCAAACTCCCTATAGAGTAACATACTATATTTCAGTGTTAAAAATACAAAAGCGAAGTACTTTAACAACAATAAACCTCCGTGGTCGAGTAGCGTACTCACCGGTTTCAAGGTGTCGCTAGCTCTGGGTTTGATCCCCGGTTGGTAAAAAAAACACATTTCTACATTGTCTCGGGTCTGGGCGTTTGTGGTACCTTCGTTGTATCTGAATTCCATAACATAAGTGCTTTAGCAACTTACTTTGGGTTCAGAACAATGTATGTGATGTTGTCAGCATTTATTAAAAAAAATGAATAGCATCAAATAATATTCTTTGTTCATAAAAAAGAGAAAAAGACTGTATAATGCTACTTAGTTCAGTTACATATGTATTTACGAGTAGTTATCTTGACATTTTTATAAGAGAGTCATTTCTCTGCGCCAATTGTCTTGTCAGAGTTCTAACTTCCATTCTATTCTCATAAATTATATTTTATCATGATTATTAGCTTTGCATTTTATATGAAACACTTGTATATTTATTAGTATTAAAGTGATAATATTTGTATCTTATGAAGCCTGAAATTAGCGTCTGAATAAGTTTTTTTATAAGTCCCTTATTACATATTTTTTATTATTAATAAAAAGTGGAGGTTCATAGTTATAGCTTATAAAGTACTGAGTAGCATAAAATATACAATATTATGTTATATTACATATAAGTTTCTCGAACACGATGTTAGTGACAAAACTCCTCCGAAACTGCTTGACCGATTTTTATGAATTTTTAATGTACATATGTTCAGTAGGTCCGAGAATCGGTTATTATGTCACTTTATGCATACTTAATGGGCAGGTTCGCTCTATTTCTTAGTGCTTTTTTCTATTCAACTTTTCCATATCAAAATTCCAATCATGATCAGTTTGGATGAGACATAATCAAGAACAAGTGTTAGCTATCAAAGTGATATTGACAGGACTGGGTTGAAATGGGTCGAAAGTAAACCTCCCGAACAAACCCGATCAGACCCGAACATAAACGACGTCACCCGAATGGCTGACCACAGACTATAATATAATTTGTTCTGTCAGAATATTTTATTGAGTAGGTGAAGCTTGATTTGAGTTCCGTGGTCGAGGTTCAATCCCCGCGTTTCTGTGTGAACCATGAATACTTGTTCTGAATCTGGGTGTCTTTGGGCATGCGGCTTTGAATGTTTGTGAAATAGCCCGTGACACTAGAATTAAAATCTTTAGAGAAGTCTTCGAAGAAGAATTTCGTTTTAAAAAAAAAACTTAATTTTCAACTTTCGAATATTCAACAAAACATTAATTTCCGGTCCAGAAACAATACTTTCATACTCTACAGTTTCTAAGTCGAATTAAATTAGTTGTAAATGTAAAAAAGCTTGGTGCGTATGATAAATGTTATTTTAAAATGCCTAGAGTTATTTAATTTAGTCAGTTAACAACTATTCGTACCCATATTATTTAGGTCAGACAAGGTATACTATACACAATTATATTCACAATCTTCATAATAAATTACCTCAAAAACACATTAAGTGTAAACATATCCTTATTATCACAAGTACAACATCCTGAACAGCAGAATGTAACTCTAATTACGGTACTAAAGTCGTTAAATACAAAGTTATAGCGCGTATGAAACGTAAAACGTAACGTGTGACGTAAAAAAATGGCCGCCACGGGTTTTATGTTGTGTTGTAATGACTGGGAGATGTATATGTGTTGTGTCATATATACTTTTAGGGGAGATTATGAGGCTCAACAATATCTGCGACCGAAAGTGACTTCAGGTAAAAAAAAATGAGCTTAACTTGAAAATTTGTGTTGGACGAAATTATAGCTAGTCTATGTCTAAAGATAAATCATCAACAAATTCGCTTCACGCAGTCCGAAGTTCTGAGGTAACAAACAAAAAAAGGACACGAATTGTGAACCTTCTTTTTAGAGTCGGTTAAAAGCAAAGATCAAAATATCTTATTAAGTACTTTTTATTAAACCTGTCCGATTTCAGTCGGATTTTCTTGTAAAAACGAGATGTCGAAAAGCGTTGCTACGCAGAGCATAGAGCTCTATCTCTCTTACCCTAAAAAGACCAACCGCACATAATACAAAAGCTAGCACTAATAATAAAAATCATAAAAACATTATTACGTTCGTTTCCGTTTACGACTTACACTTGTTATCATTGAAAGTATTATAATTTCGCTATTTTTACTGGCAATTGGAGTCACGTGGAATATGTTACATCTGCGAAAACAGCTGTTACTCGTTACTGAGATGCAAGGCCTCGATAAAATTGTTATATCCATAAAAATAATATTGAACTATAATTGTTTTAGTGACGAGAGTAAAGGCATTTTGTTGTTTGGGTTTTAGAACAAGAAGAATAAATGTATTTATTTTATTCGATTGCTTTTTGGAGAGCAGATTCGTATAGGTTATCACAAAACCATTGTGAGTGACGTATCACTTAACTAATGTCTGTCCTGACTCTGGGTTGTCTTTTGCCTGTGAATTGAATGTTTGCGGAACCGTCTCGACACAAGACTTGAATTACAAGTGTGGTTGTCGTTCAAAATATATTCGTTCAAAATTTCAAATGTCCTTTCTTTATTTTTTTAATAGGTCACATATTTGAGTGTGTGAATGCATTATTAAATTAATGCTTGATTCAGTAGAAAAGAATTTTAATTATTTATTTTATATAATGTCGGAAACTAGAACGATGCAATTGTAAAACAAACTGGGTTACCAATATCAGAACTTAAGTTTCGAGTTTCAATAATACTTAGTAAGATATTCACGAACACCATCATATCCAACTCCAAAGGCAAGATGATAATAATTTAATAATAAACGGAACAAGAAACTTTTGACTTTCACAATAAATAGTTACCGAACAAACTTAGCGCACGTGACTTACCAAGTCACTGACAATTGCTATGGAGTATAGAGTAGAGGGAAGTGGCATCCGGACTACTTGTTCATCAATATTGAGGATTTTTTTTTTCAAAAAATTTCTCACTGAGCTTGAACGTAAATTTAAATGCACAAAAACATCTAGACACCGATTGCTTTTGGCATAAATACATTTTAAAACTAGTACAAACCCGCGGTACTATGCATGTGACATTTACCACACGCTTATCTGGGCAATTTATGTTATAGAAAAGTACTAGATAATCAATGTACACTAATTTGCTGACTAATTGTCTGTCAATAATATCAAGCTATATTCAGCTTTGACATGCCATAAAGATAGCATAATTTCTTAAAGTTAATTCCAAGATTCCATCTGATTTGAAAAGTGCCAAAATATAATTTATTGATGCAACGGTTTACTCACACGTATATATCGATTTTCCGACTAGTACAGAATATGTTTTGGCTAATGTTGATCATTACCTCCTAATCGTGTCGCTTATTTTGATCTTCTAATGACGCTTCCATCTACTTTTTATTTTCTATGCTTATAATAACCGTGACTTAAGTATTACGTGTCACAACTTATATTAAAGAATAATTAATTAAGTTACTCATTGTCTTTGTAACTTAAAACTTCTTCTCTTCTTTGTTAATATTAAAACTTGTGGACTCCTTTTCACACGCAGGTATTTAATCTGACATTCAACCAATTATTCCAATTTCTTCGAAATATAGAAATCTTTCTGACGAAACATAATGCATTAATCCTTAAGCCTTTTTTTTATACAAATAGCCTGTATAAAAAATTTAGCAGGACTTGAACTTCGACTCCTAGATCCCCGGTAGAAGCGTGATAACGCGTAACAACGGAGGTTTAGATTGAGCCAGTGTGTGTCTGACACAACCCACTTCCTCCCCGGGAGGTTGTTATCCATAAGGATTCAGATAAAGACTCATCTTTATTGGAGAATTAAGTGTATCATCAGACTACACATTCTCCACCACAAACTTAGCATAAACTTAAATAACTAAATAGTTTTAATATCCCAAAACGCTATAACCAAAACAGTCACACCATAAAATATTTAAAGTATCTCTATGGGACATCAAGAGGTTCAGACCATAAAGTGTGAAGACCCCTATAAATAGAGAAGTATCCTTGTACTTAAAGGGTCGCTAATTAAAGGTCAATGGTAGCAGTAATTGAAAAGCGATATTTTAGGGCCTAGCAATGCAATATACAGTTGTTTTGACAGTTTGTATGTCAACTGTGATCAGTGTTTCTTATCATTGATAATAAACGGTGTGTAATGAACTAAAAGCTTATGCTAATTTGCTTATTTCTTACATTTTTAAATAATTTTCTGGATATTTTTTTCTTAAGTAGGTATACTTAAATTTTGTCTGCATTACATTGTTCTTATGAATGAGACTAGAAAAGACCCTACCTAGGCACCAATATTTGAAAAAGATAAATACTATTTTTTGCTGTTTTAACACAATTAAACTTTATTATAATCAGACTTGAAACATTTGTTAAAATTTTTAGACGAAACAAAAGTATATTCAATAAAGGTAACTGGCATGCCTGATATTACTCTGCTGTCCTCATAATATACTCTGTAAAATGCTTTTCAAACATATTTAATTAAAACGCTTACATATTTTTGATGATATCACTGAACTTTGTTAAAAATGTCAACTCATGTACCTAAAAGGTAAAGGTCTTTGGGCGAATCCCTTTCGTACATGACCGTATTTTGCTTAAAAAGGGTTTTTTAATATGCTCCGATGGACATTCATTGTGAAAGGAAAATAATGAGGAGCAATTACCGAAAAGGATTCGTAGCGTTAAATTAAGTGGAGTACAGAAACAGTATAAGGTTAATATGGAGGAAAGGGTCTATAATAAATTCTATTACGAATATTGAAAGGTAATACGATGGTCCTTTGATAGTTTTAAAAGGTTTTTTGAAGCACATCCTGTATATAAATTCACGAGGTAAAGAACGGAACGACTTGATACCAGCAACTGCCAAGTATTGGGATACCGTAGAGTATACTATCATGGACCAGTCAAAATTACAACTTATCAAGAAAATATCCTAACTGATAAAAATTTAAAGGAAGATCAAATTAAATAATCAATAGGTATAAATAACATTGACCAACAAACACGAACAGATATAATTTTGAAATTCGCCTTCCAAGCAGCCTTGATGAAAAACCTTTACATACAAACTAACACATGGTGCAAAATATATGGACGGAGGCTTTAGCACCAGATGGTATCGATAAACGAATGGATAGGGCAACACAAATCACTTAACATGCCGATATCCAATGGATTTTAAAGGGTAGGGCAAATGTAAGTATTTGGAGGAATAGATAAAAAATAACAGTTATTTTGGAAGTACCGTTATGGGAAAGAACAAGACATACTTTCTAAAAAAAATCAAAATTTCAACGAAAATCTTCTAGCTATTTGGGTGTAAAGCGGTAACAAACATACACACACAAAATCCACATTACATCAAATAAATAGTAGGTACCATACCTACTATCTTTTTAAGAAACGCAGCATGCAATAGGTCGACCTATATTTTTTCCCATAGATGAAAAGAAATAACTATATCAAAAATGAAAGGACCGAGTTTTTTAGATACTATTATATATTCAGTCAACGCCCACGAATTGTCCACCATTGAACACTGAAGGTTAACGAAATGCAAAGTGGAACGCCATTCATTTGTCAACATACAAAATGAAATTAAATACCGGAATGTTTTCATAAAAAGGTTAGCTAACGTCGTATATGGACTGAAATGTGATTTGCATAAACTTTTTATCAATTGCTTTTGTAGCAGTAGATTTAATATAAGAATTCATGAAGCAATTCAATGACTTCGTGTATTCAAGAAATGGCAGTTAATTGGAAGAAGAAATAAAAAACGGTAAATAGCAAGTACTCGGCGCTGAGCACTCCGTGCAAATGGGCTAAAGAAAATTCTTTTTTTAAGAAAATGTCCCCAATAACATTTATGACCTTAAAAATCGTTGTTTACCTTAGTTATTTATTTGTTTTGCGTATTGTTAAACAAAAACGTATTTTCAACTGTCTAACTATAACAGTTTATTAGATACAGCTTGGCAACAGAACAACGGACAGAATAGCCTTAGTGATGGAGTTCCGTTTTCACACTTCGGGTACGAAGGTTTTAAAGCACTGAGTTGAGATTTTTCAAAGAAACTCTTTAATTTTTTATCTGTAACGTCTCCCTTTTACAAGTAACTCCGATATATAGAAGAATCCAGTCAACTACAGCCATACGAACTCTAAAACTCACCTAAGACAAGGAGAGTAAAGTGATCAAATACCAGACTTACGTTGCCTCATTCACAAAGAGTTTCCAACCGGAAATCAATATAAAAACTAAAAATAGGAACAGAATTTTATAAAGAAATAAATCGAAAATCGAACAAGCAAGCTTTTATTTAAAACACTTGAACAACCTTTACGTACATACAGCTCGTAAAATGGCCGCCGATTTATTTGCAATCGTCAATAGTCATGGCGAAATAAAAATAGTGTAAAATTTTCAGACGGAACGTTAAGCGGAACATTTGTGCGATTAGATTTAATATTATTTATTGCTTTGAATTCCTGTTTCAACGGGATTTTCCATAATACGATCGCAACGGTGACGTCAGCAATTTTCACGTTCCAAAAGGAAATGTTTGGTTCGAATGCGTTTTTGTATCGGCGAAGTTCAGGTTGATAAAACATGTGACTGCGTAAAACGTGGCTTTGTTGCTTTGCAGTGATTGATTATGAAATATAGCTAGGAATACTGTGGATTCGTGTCACCGAGGATTCCGCACAAATGGGCTAAACAAAACAAAATTTTCTAAAGATTGCCTATTTAATTTTTGACTTTTATGTACTAATGAAGGTTGCTTAGCTTGATTTTGATTTATATTGAATTGGTTTTATTTTTTCAATATTAACAAAAAAACATAAACTGTGGATTTTTCATCAACGATAAAAAAGACATGACGGTCAGAAGATTAATGGTCGACCTTATCACTTACGACAATGCAGGCTTTGATTTAAAATACTTAAACAATGTACAGTTCGGTAATATGGCCCGCTGATTTTTGTAGTACCCACCTGAGTTATGGTGAATATAATAATATTTTCTCACCTGTAATAGTTGAGGATTTGTGCGAAGACTCCAGGATGCCTATCGAAGAAGTACTCGTTGAGGACGGGGTCGTAGTTGGCGAGAGCCTCCGTGAGGCGGGAGAGCCGAGTGGCCGGGATCTTCTTCAGCGTCGCCTTGTACGTCTCGTATCTGAGAAAGAATAGTGCACTTTAGCCAATACCGAAAAAAAATGGGATTTTTGATTGAAAGTACTAGTCCCAATTGAAAAGCGTTTTAGGGTAGTATGGGAAATGTTATTCATACTCTTTCGTGGAGATTCGTAATTGTATGAGTACAGTTAACACGTAATTAGTCGGATCGCCTATCCAGTTTGAAGCCCAAAGAGTCTAGAGTTTTTTTCCATAAATATCATCCATAGTTAATTTTCAGAAGCGTAATATTTATAAACTCTATATTATTCAACGTTTTTAATTCTCCTTTCGCCATTCAGTATTATAATTTCAATTTACCATTTTAATAAATAATGAGAATGCCGAATGTCTTCAGGAAGTAATAAGGAACGCCCCTTAAGGGTGTAAACCACCCACTCAAATATATATTGCGATCACCACGAGCTAAGTTGTATATTGGTCTCAAAGGATTCCTCGACTTACTGAGACGTTTGCTAACAAAAATATACGGATGCAATGTGAAATACTTTAGAGCAAAGGATACTATTCTGTAATTTTTTCGAAATAATAATGGATTTCAACTATTGAAATTGTTAGATATCTTAAAAAATCAGCCAAGTGCTAGTCAGAGTCGCAACTTTGAGAGTTCTGTACAATTAGGCTATAGACTAACAAATCAATTTGTGCCACACTTTTATTTGCGTTCTATCAAATTTATAACCGCAACAACGTTAGTCTCTCGCTTAGTCTCGCTTTTTTTAGCTTGTGTAGTTATGAAGGCAGCAAGGCAGCAGAAACGATTTATGAGATAAAACTAAGTGATAGACGGACAATTGAAAAAAAATACAGTTAAAATAGTTTTTTTTGTAATCGAAAGCCCTTACGCCCTCATCAATAATTGTCTAGCTACTAGCACATTAAATTATGAAGATTTCGACATTATCGATACAAATAAACTTGTAAAGAAACTCACTAACAGACTCTACCTCTATTTAAACCCACGTGTATGTGTAAACTACCAGTTTAGGAGTGCTTAATATTGAAATCGCTAAACCCATTTACGAACCCCTGAAGACCGATACAAATACAATTTGTCGTAATGGGGTATTATCAGGTATTACAGACCCTTTCCAAAGTGTAAGGTCTTGCCATGGTCGCAAGATACGAGTAAATTGATCGAGAAAATCGATATCGAGATAAATATACGAATGTACTTCACTTTAACGGTAACGATTTGTGTAAATAAAGGGTTTGGTGTCTTCCGTCACACTTGTTTTTTTTACCAAACCTGCTGGGCAAAGGCTTCCCCCAAATCGGGACTCAGCCCACACGGTTAGTGTTAAGATCGTCTTCAACGTTCGTCCATCCATATTTGGTTAAATCTCTTAAATTATATCAGTAACTGTACTTTTGTTTCAAATGTCATAAATGCAGCAATCCTAGAAACAATTACCGTTGTTTACCTAATAGCAATAACAAATATTACTGCTAGCCTGAAATGTCCCATACCTGTACGTCTCTCACTTGCACCACTTGCCAAAAGGGAAATTAAAAAGCTTGTTACCGCACACGTATTAAGGTGAGATCCTAAAGAGCAAAGATAACAAGAAGATTAACTAGATGTAGATTTAACTAACATAATTTTATGCTAGAGGCAACTTCGCAACACAACAAAGACGCCAAACGACATTGATATTACTTTAACTACTTCGTTTACTTCAAATTTTCAGAGGGTTAAAGTTCAGTAGTAACACGTAACGAGTATCGCGAACGAAGGAAGTGAAGGAAGTGCACTTCTAAACGTTGTTCCGAGTTTGTAGAACTATCTATTTGCATAAATAGGACTTAGGTTGTTAGAGGTAGTGGGTTTGTTGGTAATTATATAGCATGTATGAAGGTTTATAAATGCAGATTTAAAATATCGTTGATTTGAGCGAGAGTAAATTTACGGTCTGGATTTCAAGAGTTTACAATATTTGTGTTGGGTCTAACTGTGCTAACTTCAGCGATGAATTCGTATATTTCTTTATTATACAGTGCTTCAATGCACTTATGACTCTTCTAGTGTTGTTGGAATCCGTGGGTAGCGGTAATCGCTGCACATCAGGCAATCCGTCTACTCGTTTGCTACCTATCTCATAGACTAGTTTTTTCATTTTAAAATTCAATTCAATTACCATTTCAATAGCATTAACAACATCTTTTACTACAATACTAACACGAAACGCTCATAAAATATCAATTCTACCGAGAACATTCCCTCTACCTACATTTTCATCGATAAGTTTCGTAACATCAAGTAAATTGAACTCACACGTGATACAACCCTGTCGGTTCCCAAAACACCAATACACACTTAGGTATTCCCCGTTGGGTCTGACCGATACGTTCCAATTGATTTGCTAAGTGGTGAACTTGCATTGCCCAGATCACTGTGATTTCCCAGGAGTTGATCCTTATTTTTGTTTGGACGTTCAGTTTATGAATATTGTTTTGTTCTTCTCGATTCTGATGGAGTGGGATAGGTGAATGAAAATAAATATTACTGTATAGTTTTATTGTTTGTTTTATTTTTATTGTGTTTTATTTCACTTATTACTAAATCGCAGTTGACCTAGATTTTTTTCATTATTTCTGAAAGCCCTCGCATTTTGAACAGTTTACTCATTGGCAGAGGTTGAAAGATTTCTATTCCATTCATATTTATACTTTTCTACCTAATTTCCCTTGAGTAAAATATTTGAGTACTTTCCCAAATTGTACAATTTCAAGAATGTTTCGCAAACATTTTTGCTTAAGATTATCCTTACTTTAATTAACACACCTGTCTGAAAACTTATAAGTATTCTCCTATATTCAAGTTATTTAGAACAACATTCGGATCTGTGTCGAAATAATTATAATTCCGCACACAGATGTTCTCTTCGCCGTGTCAGACTCTCTCATTAGCATAACCTTAAACTTTATCTTCTTTTGGGAAACAAAATTTTGAGAGTATTTTTCTTTTATAAGGATTCTGAATTTTGTTCTGGTCCCTTGAGGTATTAGGATGTATTGACCGGACTCATAAGGAAAACTCGGCGAGATTATATTAAGCTACGGAACAACCACCATTTGATCACTTATTAGGATTTTCTGAGTATTTCTATTGTCTCCAACAGCGACCATCTTTTAACATTTCAATATCAAGTCTATTTGTTTATCTTTGTTATTGTATTTAACGCTACTCATACGTTTATATTTAAGTATCAGATATTATTTGTTACAAGTAATCTGATGTGCTAACCTAAATTACCTTGCTCTTCGCAGTCTAATGGTCAACAATGAATAATATTGCTACAACACGGCAGAACAACAGTCTTGCTTCACAGGCCCATAGACCCAGTGCTAACCCCATCAGAATACCCAGGTGTAGTAAAATACATACTACCGATACACCATTATTTATTTATCAATAAACCAATGATTTATCTGCTACAGCACGTGCGCCAATAACTTGCATCGCATAAAGTTTTTACACAAACACTGATAGATGGTTGCAAGTTAACAATTTATTTGAAAGACTATTTACGTTGTGAACAGCTATTACTATGGACTAGATGTTTTTATTATGTCTGCTGCTGCTATTCGTAAAGAAATTGAAGGCACTACCTGATAAGCTAGCAGGCTGAAAATTTCAGTTGAGATTTTAGAGTTCTTCAAACCCGATGTCAATGCAATTTACAACTATAAAACGGCTGGACTGATTTTCATAAAATTTAAATGGAGCGACATTTAAAAACGTGGGGATTTTTAGAGTGACATCTATTTATTGTTATGTGTAATCTAAAGCGAAAAAGAATTTGAACAGTTGGCCCTTGTTTTTGTTCATCTGTTTCTCATGAACCTACTGAAATTAGGCAATTAGAAATACCTATCCCCGAAAGACATTTGACACATTTTGCAGACTTCTTTATTATTCAAATTTGCACTATATTGTAAATGGATAGTCCTCTATAAGCGATGTCACCTACTAAATCCCATCTGGCGCGGCTCACCCGTTAACCTCGATATAAAAGACATTTGCTGCCATTTTTCTAAGCAAAATGTTCCCGTTCAGCCAACATCACTATATTCCGTTTTACATAATTTCACTGAACTTCTTTTACGTTAAAAACAAAAATGTTTTCTTTTCTTTTTCTTATTTTTACCATAGGTAGTATACTTATAAACCTCAGTGACCACTGATACAGTACTGTTAAGGCACAGAAAAAAAAAATCTTAACAAATTTTACCACCTGCTTTAGAGCTTGGGTATCAAAAATCAGACACCATCTCCAAAAAATGATACTTTCTTTGAACTTAAATAAAATAGGTAGCTAATTAAATCACATCGGATTGTAAGAAATCATATTATTATTTTTAACTTTAAAAACTTTTTTAAAAACCTTCTGTTACAAATAAAAAGCTAAAATAAATCCAAAGATCCAGACAACTGCGGCGAGTTTTAATTTAGATCCTCTGTTGTTTTAATTACTGGCTCGGATTAACCGGATTTGATTAGCATACCGCAACAAAACTGGGTAAGTGAGTGGTGGGTAACCTCTTAATTTAAGATCCTTAGCTAAACACAATAGTCATTTGATGGTTCAAATCATGAATCAATGACTTTTAAGACTTTTTCAGTTTAGTCGTTTTTGGATTTCCGTATCCGAACACGTCCACTGTCCAGCTCCACATCAGACTATCGGTTGAGTGTCATAAGTTTGATTGTCAGTCATTCGTTTTTTTCTCTCATCAATTTGTCCAACTCGCATTTTATCGGTTTTTACATTAAAAATGTTGGGGTTACAGGTTCTTCTCAGCTATAAAGTGTTAGGCCTTAGTGTAAGGCCATATACCTTTATTGGACTGCTTATCAGAACTCCACAGTCAAACTTGTTCCATCTCATTTCTTCAATCTCTCTTTGAACCTCGACAAAAAACTAAATCTATTCAAAAATACAATATTTTACAAGCACTAAACTCTACATAAATACGTGAACAACTCTACAAAATAGAGCTACCTTATTTTGTTGGCTTAGCGTCAAGAGTGGGTTATCGTGTAATAAATCCAAATTTACTGCTAATAAATCCGTAGCTCAGGGCATCTTCGGGAGCTGGGCTTAGCATGTGAGCTAATATGAACTACTTAGACTACCGCAGAATTTAGGTGCTACCGATATTTACTAGCGAAAATAATTTCAGAACTATTTTGGAGTTAAATAAGGCGGGTTTTATAATTTATGCTGAAGAGTTTTTTTTGTGCAAGGAGAGGTTCTTACGTAGCGGTTTTTTTTTACAAGCTGATATTAAAGAGATTAAAAAAAAAGTTTATGGTATTCTATGAATATTTAAATGTTGTCTCGAAATTTTCTGGAACCGACCCGGTTGGCTTTCCCTTTTTCTGTGGAAAACACTCCTTTGAAGGAATTTTATATATAGGTACTTTGTTTTTGAAGAATTCTAAATGGGCAATGTGCTCATTCACTTAAAACTGAATTCCACTGTCAACAAAATTTATTTTCTACAAATGCCACAAAATTTAAAAAAGATCGAATTTAAAGGAAACTCCATTTTTTACAACTTTTTAAATAATAAGATAACTTCTGCTTACCCTCAATGCGTTTCAAGTGTAACTCTCACAATAACACACAAATGATTACTATTATTACGCAAGTACTCCAACCGAAACTTTTAAAACTTCTCAGTTTAAATAAACTTTTGCAATCGACCTCGGCCCAGCAGATACATTTTACATTTATTTACTCTACGTAGCATTACGTTCACTTATTTTTGTTACGAGCCGGGATTCGAACCCGTGACCTCGTTGCACTGACGTCAGTTTATAGATATCGGTGACGTTTCTCGTATAAACAAGTTTAGTTGTATTTTTGTAAACTTTTATTAAGGTTTTATGGTGACCTTGATGTGTTTCAGTTGCAAGTTCAATATCACACGTTTCTGTATTTGAAATACTTCTTGAATGGAAAACATGGCTTTGGAAAAGTTTTGTAGTCAACTGATATATTAACCATTCCACATGACAGCTGAGCTGTACTAAAAGTAACATATTATTATTCTCTTAATCTTACCATCGTCGCACTAATTATCTACACGCCTAGCCAACTGAGAGCGACGCATCGCGTGCTCGATTCCCCCGTAAGACAAGCCTTGCGTGATCCACGAATGCTCGCCCTGAGTCTAGGTGTCCTTGTGCATTAGCCTTGAATTTTTGTGAAGCCCTGCGACCTAAGCATTTAATTCCTTAATGCGGTTTTTTTTAATATAAAAAGAAATTGAGAGAGAGAAGAAGCATTTGTATCGAAGTCTCATTACGTCATGAGCTCATTAGTAGTCAAAACTGTTTGTTCCAGGAGCTCCGTAAAACTCTATATCCCAAGCAGGTGTGACGTCATCGCTGTATTTTTCGTATGACGTCACTCACGTTAATTTATTTTCGTCAGCTACTCCGCACATCAAGGCAAATAGGCAACCCGACCAAACATCATAATGAAACATTTTATTTCCCCAGAAAAAGTAAAATTAATCACAAGGGAGGAAGCGGGGTTCAACAAATTATCGGCGAAAACGTTAACGAGGTGCCGTTAAGCCTAAAGGGTTCCGTACAAACTCATTTGGAGCAAGAAAGTTTTTTTTGCCTCAAAACTGTGTATAATTGGAATCTTTCTGATTGGAGGATGTTGTTTTTTTGTTTGTTAACGCGTTTTACATTTCGTGTCTTTTTCCTGTTTTGGTAAAAATGCTTTTTGATTTGAATGCAATTTACTCGATAAATCAAAATGAAAACAACGACCATATAAAAATGATTTAATAAGTTTAACATTAGTCATTTATTATTTGATGAGTTCATTATTACCCGGTTCATTATTACCCGTACCCCATCAGTGCCCGCAAAATACATCTCCCTTTTCTCGTATCATTTCTCTTTGGCTCTACATTCTGCAGTCTTATACGTATTCGTATGGAAACTTTTTCAATTTCAGAGCCCAGCCGCAAATAAGATCCAAAAACCAGTTTAAGGTTACAAACTCTCCGAAAACCCAACTATCTCTCTCCTCCTACATTCCCCCAACCGTTTATCAGCACCATCAATTGCCCTACATACTACGTTGTGACATCGCATAGATAAACAAGACTGAAATCAAAAGGAATTTTAAATGGACCCCAAAACAGTGCCGTTTGAATCCCGGCACGGAAAAGCTCTCCCAAGAGGGATGTTATAGACAAATGGAAGATTATGGCAACACTGAGGACAAAATGATTTTGGTCGAGGAAAGTTTGGTTTAAAACGATGTTGGTACTGTTTATTAATGAAAAAAAAGTTACTGATTTCTGTTAAAACGATTTTCATATTTTCATGGTCATCAGATTCCCATTTTTTTTTTATTTTCAGTTTATGCTTAAGTAAATTATATTACCATAAAATAAACAATATTACAAAATAAAAATATGTCCTTAGCATCACTGTACATCTTACTTGATTTTTTCTCTAAAATATCTACCATCCTATACAATATTTAAATTTAAATCCAACATTTACACATGAAACCAAATAAAAATCCAGCGAAAACTAAATAAATCCCCTCTGCAGCCGCGGATCCGACACTCGGTTTCCACATTTTTATGAATAAATACGATCTAAACGGCGCTTTTGATGGCTCGGGTCCCATAGGCCCCTATAAATTGACTGAAGTATTGCGGGTCACCGTCTGTCATTCATGCTGTTCACACTTCATACGATTAGGGGTCGAAAGGGGCATGTGGTGACGGGAAATGTTATGATATTCATAAATGCGAGCTGGTTTTCATGGTATAGATATTGGTAGAAGGTTTTTTTGGAAGAAATTGTAGGCTTCCTGTTCCGGTTTTCAAGTTTTATAAGGTATACAGTATGAGTGACGTTTTTATTTTTCCAAAAAAACTTTTTTTACTATTAGAAAATTAGAAGCCTGGTTGCTTGCGGTTGGCCATGGTACTTCGTTCAAACAACTATAAATACCGAAGATACGATATCAAAATAAAACAGTCATTTGTTTCTTTTAAGTCACCATCCAGTCAGTACAGAAACTACAAATCTTAAACAACATTTAAAATCCGATCCTTAATTCCATTTTAATATTCCAGATCTGTTCGAGTTTTATTTGCTCCTCATTTTGTAGAACTCGGAATCAAATGACGCTCAAAGACTTTTCTCGATAAAGCTTGACCGAGTTTCACAGGCGGCGGTCAAGGTCTGGAGAGGCCATTTTTATTTTCAGTATAACTGTAGTATGAAAGTTTTTATGTGGTCTATCTAGAGGTTAGAGTTTTAGCATCAAGAACGGAAAATCACGTATGTATCGTAATGTGGTAGTGAGTTCTACTGAGATAACTTAGGGAAAATGTGAGAATTTTGCAGTCGCTTTTTTCTTTCAATCAATCATTTCAAAATAACTACGAGATAAAAGGCATTCCCTGGTCAGTAATTTTCTCATGTCCTAGTCCTAGTCTAGTAAAGATAGCAAAAATACAATTTATTGATTTGAGAAGTATAATGTTAAACCACAGAGAAACACTTAAACATTAGTTACATCCAAATATAAAATGACTCAATAAATACCACTACAATCAATAAAATTCAGCTGCCATCTAAAATTGCCTCGCATCTTCACAAAAGACTCCAAAAACCCCATAAAACTACATGTCCCCATCTCCCTATTTGCAACCCATTTATAACCTAACACGGACAAATGTTGCATCTGATGCGCAATCCGTACTCTCACTGGCAGATCCACATGGACCATTGATCCGGAACGATTCCTATGTTAGGACCGAGACATTTCGCCTCGATTTAGCCCACAAAGCCTTTACAATGTCTGAAAGAACAATATATTTGGGATCGGTAAAGATTGATGTGACAGATCATGTGTTCCGAAGTCTAAATAGTACTTTTCTAGTATCTCCTTTGCTTGTCTGATTGATTGGTTTCGTTTGGTTATACGATACTGCTTCAGTGAATTGGAATAAATGGGTGTCGCCAAAAAGTTATGTACAATCAAAAATCCAAGTCACTCTCATGTACAAATTTTGTCCGTCAGATTATTCGTTCAAATTTATATATGCTTTTGTACTAAATCACTCTTTCAAAGTTATTTCATGCACTTACTTTCTCAAGTATTCTAAGATTATTCTACCACTCGAGGAACATCTGGAGAAACCAAGATCCCAATTATTAGAATCTGAAATCGCCAACCCGCAGTGGCTTAGTGTGGTGATTAAATATTCACACCTTCTTTATAAGGGAAGAGACTTGTGCCAAGCAGTGAAACGAATACTATATGTCCGT
Source organism: Trichoplusia ni (assembly GCF_003590095.1). Taxonomy (NCBI): domain Eukaryota; kingdom Metazoa; phylum Arthropoda; class Insecta; order Lepidoptera; family Noctuidae; genus Trichoplusia; species Trichoplusia ni. The sequence continues at coordinate 10,703,592 of NC_039486.1, forward strand.
ATTATTATTATTCTCCATTTTCCCAAAACAATTCTGTTCCAAAAAAAAGCCGCATATATTACTATCCTTTTCTAAACCCGTTACTAAAATTCCAAGGAACTCTAACCCAAAAAAACGCACCCTACAATTTCAAAACCTCCACCCCGGCCCGCGACCTCCACATTCTACATGGGATTCAGATCGGCTGTATGTGTTCAGTGAACCGAGACGTGAATCAGCCGGAGCAGAATGATGCGATTGCCACCACATTTGGCTGCCAGATGGAATGTCTACCGTACAAATACTCTTAAACGTGAATTTTACTGTTTTTAGCTTTTGATTGTTGTGTTGATGTTAAATGACAGAAATGCGTGATTTCCGTGAGTTGGCATGTTAATTTGTTTTGATTATTTCTTGACTGAATTTAATTTTGTTTTAACCTTAGGTCTTTAAATAAAACTTGATAAATAATAAATATCAGCCTTTAAACGTCCCACTGCTGGGTACAGGCCCTTTTTTTTTGTTTAGGGCAAGTTGAGCATTGACCAAAACACCAGCTCACTGTGGGAAAGTCATTTAAGATTCCAGTCTTAGATTCCATTCACCGTTTGTCAGTGATGACCAAAAACCTAAAAAATATTAACTATTATGTAAAATTAAATTATGTTATTGTAAAATCCTAACCTAGAAAAAATATCAAAATAAATCTTAACTTACAGCATTAACACTAAACAACGAAACAACTATACAGTCCACTCTTTACTTTCAAATCACTTAACATAAAACATTTTAAGCTTGAAACTTGCCAAACACTTAAAACCCAATTAATTATAAATTACAAAACAAGCTCGTTGAAATAGGAACACCTCAAGAATGCTTTTATGTTCTAAAGGGGCTTTCGGAGCGACCTAAGTGACCACTAGCTGAAAGCCTTGTGATGTTAAGATATAAAGTTGAGGAAAAGCATTCCGATTTTCATGACCTCCTAAGCTCTTTAAATAAAGCCATTAAAGATAGAAATGTTGCCATAGATGTTGATGTGATACTGTTTTATGTTGTTATAGTAAATTCAGTAAGAAAGAATTGATAGATTCTATAAAGTTATAGTATTTACTAGCTAGAACAAGAAATCGCGATAAAATATGTAATAGTCCTGGTTTTGAACTATCTGGGTACCAAATTTCATCTAAATCCGTTCAGTGGTTTTTGCGTGAAAGAGGAATACGCATACCGGACATCTATATATACAAACTTTCGCGTTTATTATATCAGTTGGGTAACTTTGACAATATTTTGATTAACAATATATTTTAACTTTTAAGCCAACCGATTGAAGGAAAAAAGTAACAATGGATCAAGATAGACAAAACCGTAAGGAGTTTTGGTCCTCAAAACAGCGCGAGAAATAAAATACTTTCACATTCATATATATGTAATGATTTTTAACTTTAATTACAAATAAAATACCAAATTGCTTATAATCAAAATAAATCTTCAAGTAAGTAAAATAAATCTTACACATTCTTTTCAAATACTGAAAATTTTCCCTTATATAGACAGTGTCAGAAAATTAACACTTTGCGCCTGTCGCAGACACATCCGCACATTTTAAGACCCTCTTACGTTTAATTAATTAATATTAATGCGGGATTCCAGGAAAAAGGCACTGATTTATCAACTGCAAACTGTTTCATATTGAATTTAATAACTTCAATGTCATATCCAGATTTGTAAACGAATACCGGGATTTACTGGAATTATGATTAAGAAAAGTTATTAAAATCTGTGAGTCAATATTTTATTATTATTTATTTATTCGAATGGTATAAATAGAAAGCAATTTAATGAAAATTCTGAACACAATAAAGTTGACAGACAATAATCAGTAAAGATAATATCAAAATGTAAGCTTATTGTTATAAATCGCCAAATCAGTATATATTTAGTTTAAGCCAGCTAAAACATTAAAAAGTAAGAACAAATTAAGTTCAATTAAATCTCCTTCACGAAATTTTTACACGTCTCTAAGAGTATTCGTGAGGGCTTAAAAAGGACCACGTAGGTCGTTCCACGCGTTTCGTAAATACTTATAGAAAACCCATTCAGTAATCCCCAAAAAGATTAACAAATCCAAGCTTTAAATAACCAAACAAGACTCAACAAAAATAAAATACAGGACTTATTCTAACACACAATATACCCCAATTATACCTTAAGAAACCCAAGATTTTCTTGCCAAGTTAACGCAAGAATTTGCGACCATTAACAGTTCTGTCAGCCCTTTTTGCATAACCGTCTTCATGGCCCTCTTTCCATATAAACATTTCATCACACACCTCCTGAACCACAATTTTTATGCCAAACGAACCGGTTTAATCCGGATCAAAAAAAGGGGTGTTGAAATCCGTATTTTTTACATATCTGTAAACTGGAATTTGTTCCGAGTACGATTTATTAACAGACAGTTACGGTATTCATCGGATTAGTCTGCGTTGTATCAGAATCTACATTTTCGTTACAGTTAATGTAACAATAGATATTAAGTTCGTTTCAAACTGGCTGTATCTTGGTCTTTACACTCGGGTCTTGAAAGGCCTAATGACCAAAGAGGCTGCATCACGCAAGAATAGAAAACTGTTTGACAAGTGACTGGCGACTTTGGAACGTTACCTAGTGCTTGGACCTATATATTTCAGGCTGCCCTTACGGTTCAAAACATTAATTTGTATCTACGAGGTAAAGGTTTAGTCTCAGTTTCCTAAGCATCATATTTTTCAAAGTAATATGTACTTTCTCAATTATACTGACAAACAGCGCGACATGACAGCATAGCATATTAGGAAAACCTTATCACAAAATCAATAATATTTTAAGAAATCTAAAAACTCAGTCCTTATAAAAGTCAGTCCAGTCATTTTTATAGTTATAAATTCCGTTGTCATTGGGTGTGAAGCTACCCTGAAATTTTCAGCCTGCGAGCTTAAAGATAAGTTCCTCAAATTGAGTTAAAAAATCCGGTTGGTTTTTTTAACGCCAAACAAACAAGAAAAGTGAGTGTATAAAAACATGGAAAATGGTATTGGATTTTTGACGATTGAAAATACAAATTCCTCTATTTACATAATAATGCTTACCCAAATAAGTATCAAAAAGTGTTTATATTTTCCAAAAATACCCACCAAATTTAATATGTACATACATTTTATTATAATCTATAAATTATCGACGCCAACGCAATTACAAATAGATTGATTAGATCGCTGTGCCTAAATAGAAAACAGAAATGAGGAAACATGGAAACGATATGTTTAGACAGCATTGATAGTTTTATACGTTTGTTACGATCTGAGGGAAAATTCTAGAAATAAATTGAATTACCATACAACTGTGGGTAGTACAATTAAACTTTAGATGTATTTCTTTTAAAACGTGATTCACTTAGTACTGTTCCGATTTTGGATAGCTGGAAACGTTTTGTAACGAATAAAGTTACTCTGTTTGTTTGTCTGTTACACTTTTGCCTCTAAACCTCTGAACCGACTTTGAGGAAACGGCGTCCTCGATTTTTCCTGTTACGATTAAATACAAACGATACGCTATTGGCCTGTTTATGTTGTAATAATCCAAAAGTTAACTGTTTCAGTGGTCCTGTTGAGCTTAGGCTCCTAAACCTTTGACCCGATATTAATAAAACTTTATACCGAGTTAGTTTTATTAAAGAACTAGGTAGGTAAGGCTGTTTATTCATGATATCTGTCATCGAAGCAGATGTAACCGCGGGTATATCTAGTCTTATAATTAAAGATACTGGCCGCTTTCACACTCACCCAGTCAACACGATAAAACGCAACCACAATTAATCTAGATGTGAAAAATGTTTTTTAAAACTAATACTTTAAACAAATACAAGCTAAAATGCACCGTTTTCCATAAGGTATAAAGTTCAGTTTCGATTTACACTAGGATTTCATTTTCTTAATTGTGTTACCAAGATACGTCGTGAGATGTACTTAAAGAAGTTTCTTTTGCAGTTGAAAAAGAAGTAAAATAATGTTTTATCGTTGATCAATTAACGTAAATAGAGAATGTTTGTTTGTAGAAGGTGACGGGAAATAAGAAACATTTCTTATAGGGGTAAACTAATTTACTTTACGTTTTGGTACCTATGTTCTGTTTTTGTTCGAAATAAAGATATATTTTTTATTTTATTGTAATGTTAATTTGGTCATATGACGTCATTTCTGTAAGCAGAAATCTAGTTATATTACAAAAAAAACAATAGGTTTTTGCTTTAGAAAAACGACTCCCGCGTTATGGTTTCACCAACATTCAAGTCATATGCACAAAGACACCTAGACTAAACTAGGGACTAAAAAGTATTCGTGAATCACACAAATACTTGTCCTACACGGGGATTGAACCCGAGACACGTCATGCTCAGGGGTTTGGCGTGTTGAGTGTGGTGAACCAAACCAATCGTCTAACCGAGCAACAAAAAAAAAATTGTCTTACAAAATATAAAAAAAATTTTGAATTTGACGAATTTTATTTCTATAAATAACATTAAAAAAAATTACTTCATCTATGTATTTTATTCCATACATATGTAGCTTATTTCATTTGATCATTATCATTATATTACCCATCCAGTTCACTGCACAACCAGCACCGCGATTTCACCAACTAAACGCAAGCAAAATACACGATACGTTGATAATTAGCGGGCATTTCGCAACTAGCAATAGTTATAACTATGACCCACTAACCACATCATGAATATATACAGCCTGCATGTACAAACATATTGTATAAGTATGTCAATCCTTTTATCTGTACGTTATCTCATGACTTGTGATATAGGTTATGCCTTTGCATACACCTAAATCAACAGTTTGGTGGTGTTTATGTAAAAGTAAATAAGTTTTATAATTTACCTAAACAGTTTAATAAATAAATAAATAAAATAATAAGCGCCAGTCTCTCATAAGGTAGCAATAGTTTTTGGCCTTAACAAATTTTGTGAAAAGAAAACAATTTGATATTTTTTTAACTACTTTAAGTTAACAATGACAACATTTTCAGCAAAACACCCTCACATTTTGAATATCGACTGCCTTAAAATCGAAAACAAAATAATTTATATCAATTAGGCCCCTTATTAATGTACTTTTAAAAAGCTAACATTGATATAACTATTATTAAATGATGTAACGGTTTACTCACGCATGGGGATCGCGAGTCGAACTGAGTTCGATTCGCGATCCCGATGCGTGAGTACGCCGCGTCTGCTCATGATTAAGGACTCCGGTTGGGTCCGAAACTAGTCGGGCTACCCCGATAAATACGCGTGAGTAAACCGTTACATAATTTAATAATGAATTATTTTCTTGATAAATCTGGTTCATCACCAGAGGATTGTTTGGTAAATCTAAACTTATTTTTTTTTAATGTAGGTATTATGATTTTCTTAAATATGATAGTTAAAATCTTTATAAAGAAACAGCATTTGAAATATGTCCCGGGCTTTATCAAAACATGTATGTACGGTATATATTTTTCAAGTAATGAAAACGAATGCCATCTGAAGGAATTTTCCGTTCCACTTGTTAAAGAATTTTCGTAAATCCCTTTCACTTTACATGTGTACATTTGAAATGGAAATCCTTTCCTTTTTTGGATAAATACAATTTTATTTTTCAAAAGAATCGATATTTTGGTACTAGTACTGTAAATTTCGCACCTTTATCAACACGTTTTCGTCATATATCTCTAAGTATTAATGGACCTACCTATTCTATTAAACAACTAGATATTGACTGTTATAGAAAGAGACTGGACCCCATTACACAGGGAAACCTTTTTTTTTGGTAAGGCGGGGGAATCTTCATGGACACCCACTCCCTCCGGGGAGGAAATGGGTAGTGTCAGACTTTTAACGACTAAACCTGAACCGCCGTGCTACGTCATCCGCGTTTTTGTGTCGGTGTATGGCAATGCGTTGCAATCCTTCATACACTGACCGCAAATTACACAGGAAACCCCTAGTGTGGGCTGCAATGCTTCATACTTTAAATATTATAGTTACAATTATTTATCAATCTAGTTACTTCTTACAGTAATTTTCATGAGAATAATTCATATTTAAATGATGCAACGGTTTATTCAAGCGTATTTATCGGGATTTAACCTCCGCTGTTGAGCAATCCGGCAAAATATGCGTGAACAAACCATTGCATCATTTGAATATGGATTATTCTCGTGAAACTTAAAATTAAAAATAACTAGATTGTAAAATAATTGTAATTAAAATATTTAAATTATTATTTGCAGTCTCTTTATGTTGTAAATTAAAACAGCATTTTTTTATAACCCTACTGTTAGGGCCTCTCCTCTCAGGCTACACAAACATTCAAATAATATACCAACAGAATCAATACCCAGGCTTGGAATTTCTGGATCGAACAAACGCCTTTCTGTGTTTAATTAAAAAGGTAGTTAATTAGAGCTGATTCGATTGATAGGCACACCGTCAAATACTTAATTAAAATTGGTCTCTTACGAATCCATTTCACACTGCTACCTTTTATCAATGATAATCTTTACATTTTATTTATAAGGCTTAGTTTTTGTTTTTCGTCGAATCTGATAATGGCGATGATGAAGATTAGTTGACAGAATGGTAGACTGAAAACGATCATCGTACGAAAGCCGGGTATCCAATTACAACGCTTTAATTAATTAAAAACAAATACGAAATCCCTTCGCTTCACATCAAGCTAAACCAACAGTAAAAAAGTAAATAGAAATCAAAAACCTCTCAAATAATAAATTACGAATATAAAATTCAAGAATATTTTTCTAAACTCACAAGAGTAACCCACGTGACGCTTCAGGCTGAACTAACTTCACAAATTAATATAAACCAAATAAACTCCAAGAATAGGCCTGAGGCCATAGCGATATTACTTGTAGGGACGTAGGCCTAAAGGTCAATCATATACAAACAGAGTTCTCAAGGTCATTATCATTTAAATACTACTGTAGACTCTTTGGTAATGTTTCGATCTTCGTTGTTCTTAAGGTAGAATTGGTGTGTGTAAGCGAGACAGTGCATTGTGGGGCGTAGAGCGACATCTCTTTTCCACAACTGGAATAGTCATAACAGCTATTTCTCGTAGATAAAATCGTATTACAGTAATATACATACACATTCATACACCTCCCCACCATACTCTGCAGAACATTTCGTCCGAAAGACCAAAACGCAAAAATGGAGAGCAAATAGTTCTGATCTTAAAACCATTTATTTAAACTATACGCTTGGAAAGAAAAACCATTGTGGACTTAATGTTTTAGACATTATTTGCCAGATAACTGGGATGTAGCGATAACAAATGACTCAAAATTTTAAAACTGATTAAATTGCTTAAGTGTAAGTGAGATGCCACTACGTAGATTGTAGAGCGCTCACTCGCTCACACAAAGTCAACATTTATACTCTGGACTTCATATTACAAGCACTGTTTTCTGAAATATCCCTTAGCAACTAATAGCACAGTCTCGAAGACCGAGGTCGGCTACGGATGGCTTTCAAATAGCCGGCGGCTACAATCAAACATGGTCTCTATTCAAGGAATACAGTGTTCAGCTAATTGCTATTATAACTAGAACTCTACTACATTGTTAAGTTCTTTCCATAGTGTAATTTGGTTTGAATAACTTTGTAAAAAAAATATTTTTGTGCCCTGAATTCCGAGAACTTATTTTCTTTTTATAGTGATATATTTAGATTAATGTAAGCAAGTAAATGCTCATAATCAGTTTTGTTCAGTTATTTAGAACTAAAAGTGTATGATACTTTTTCTCTGAGCCCAAGTTAGGATTGGAATATAGAATATATGTATAAATAGGAATGACTTTTGCAAACGACATATAAACGTATAAACTTTACAAATTGGAACTTAAACCTAACATTGGAAGCAGCTGAAAATAAAATCTATTGATATTACGAACTCTTAAAACAATCCGATTCCCGATGTAGAAACGAGATAGTGCTCTACATTGCCTATATCCGCATCTCACTTCTACACTAACGATATATTGTAACAGTGAGTGTCATAGTACAGGCACAGACCTGAAACTCATAACCGTACTATGTCGCGAAGGTTCCACGTCCCGAAATACGTAGAATTGCCGTAACTACCGTGCCTTGAATATTAATGCCTTATTTTTGTACCTGCCTATGCCCATTATTGTACCTTCACCATTATTGGGAAAACTATGCATCATAAGTGGAGGTTATGGCGATTTTAAGTGCCCTGTCGCGATCAAAAGGTCAAAAGTTTTTAAGTCGAAGAAGACAGTGATATGTCGGTGTTGTATCTATAGAGGTCTGAAAGACAACCACTATTAACTAAATATTACTAAGATGAATCCAATAGGACTAGATTTCGAAGCCGACGAGACATAACTTCAGCTGGACGTAAATGTTTCATATTAGCGAGAATAGAGAATAGCAATTAAAAAACTGAAAATTTCAAGATCCACACGAAATGTAATATCTCCCAGTACATAAACAACAAAACATAATGATAAAAAAAAATACGCTGCAGCTGTGACAGCACGGAAAGCCAAATGAGAGTGGGTTCGATACACGCACGGCACAAGCGTTTATGAGGTCCACGAATGCTTATTCAGTGACTGGGTATCTTTGTGCATGTGAGCGGAGTCGTTAAAAAATCTCATGTTTCTACCAACACAGTCTACCTTAACAATTGAAATGTCTTATCATTCACAATGACTAACAAAACCTCTTTACAAAAACCTTCTTTTTCAACAAAACGAGGGCCTTCAGCCCCAATAAGCCAGTTCCACCACCTATTCAAGTGACAGCCTGATTGATCGCATGGGAAGTGCCACTTAAGATGCTAATGGATACAGTGTGACATGAATAGTCCTAGATAATACTTGGTGACAGCTTTTGTAGGTAAAAACGGTACCCTCCTTTTCGTACTGTCGGTTTAAGTGAAACGAGAATATTGCTGTTACACGCTCTTGTCGCATACTTATATTTATATAGTGTAAGAATTTTCGTTCAAATGTTTATTTCTAAAAGAGTAAATTGTGGAGTTTCTTTCCAGTTCTTCTAGGAATGACATTTTGGAACTGCGCACTGTTATGTTCTGAAATTACTTGAATGAGGCCTATTTGAATTTAATAAAAGGTCTATTTGAATTAAAAACATTTTGACTGGATTTCAATCTTTATTAGAAAGAGGTAAATGGCGATACCGAGCTATTTAAGTATTTCTATTAAATTATTATTTTTTGTTTTCTTTTAATTTGTCCATCGTTAAATATATATTTCGTTAGTAAAAATACAACGTTATTTTTGGGACGGAATGCAAATTAAATAGTTACTCTTTTAGAGCAAACTAACCGTTTTGCTTTGGTTTATTTGTAGTCGTTATAAAAACATTTTTGAGCTTTTTATATTTAAAATTGGTAAATATTATTTGTGATGAAAAATTGTAAAAAAAATACATGTGAGCTTCTCGAAAATACGTTTGATTATATATATAGCTTACAGCGTGTCGTTAAATGTGATTTGCTATTTTCTAATTATGTATTTAACTAGAAGATAGCATAAAACTAGCCAAGTGCGAGAACGACATACGTCATTGAGGGTTCTCTACGAATAGGCTGAGAAAAGCTATTGGCAAAGAAATAATATAAACATCTGTACTACGAATGTTATTAATTTGTCGTCTTAACAGAATAGGAATACTACTGTAAAATGTTAATATTACCTGTTGAAATTTTAACTATCACGGTTGGTGAGATACGGGCCTGAGTCAGACGAACGGACAAATTGACACACAGTGGAGCCTCAGCAGAAATGAACCTAGGTTGAACAAAAAAAAATTGAATGTTAATTCAGCAATGTGAGGTTCATTGCCACTGAACAATCTTGTTGCCAGTAAGTCAAACAAGTAAAAGTTATTGTCATCGAAGAGCAAACACAGAAGCTCAATAAAAATCTTCAATTGTCTTCTGAAATTGCTTTTTCCTATTGATAAGGACTTTAAATTCTGACCTCAGTTGAATCATGTTGCTATTTTTAGTGCATCTGTACGGTGACGTAGTGAAAACCTAGGCTCATGGGCCAAGGTGTTCTTTTCTATTTCAAACTATATCAGAACTATTTAGTTAATTAACGAGACCTTATTTTTGTACACATTTCGGACACCCATGATATATAACTTCGCGAATAGCAGAGTGTATGTCACTGCTCCATAGCTAGGTACTGCGTCTCGCGAGTTCGATCCCTGTTGTACAATTTCATGTGATCAATAAATGATCAGATGAAGGCTTGAATACTTCTTTGACGAAATTAATTAGATCATTTTTTTTCTAAACAATTAAAATTAAAAATATGCAAAGACAATAATTATAAATTTAAGTAAACATCACCAGAATTTAGGAATTCTTTTGCACAGAATACCAGAAAAAATACAAACATTCAAGTTATTTTCTAAAGGCGAATTATTCTTGTTATAAGCCCTTACAGTGCCCTAGTAATGTTGAGTATGCAGTGTAGGGCACTGTAGGGCCTACGTGAGGCATTCTACACAGCCCTTACAACCCTTACGAATGCTGACTTGACTACTCGCGAGCCCTTATACACACTCTTTTAAAGGAAAAAGTGAAATGTTCTTGTTTCTTCCTACTACATTTTTGGCATACTAAATTAAATAACAATAAACTTATTACGAATCCATTTTCACAAGAGAAATGTGATTTACAATATAAATATAATAGTGATTAAATACTTCAGTTGTAGGTACATAACCAAAATTCAAAAAATAAGTTAAATCTTCAGTTAGATGCATAATTGATTCTGACTTATTAAAATGAAGCCAGTGTCGTAGCTGCAATACATTATCAGTAAAATTTCAAGAATTGTCTATTGGTTCATGAGATGCCTGGTGCCAGACGAAAGGACAAACAGCGAAACCTTAGTTATAATGTTCCGTTTACCCATTAGATCACTCACCCTAATAAACGCAACTTGCTAACTAGTGTCAAAATTAATTAAGAAAATCATAAATCGTATTAAAACAATCTTCAATTTTATAAAATACTACTAAATATTTAATAGGAATCCGACAAAATAAATACGAAAACGAGATATTTATTTACAGAGTTAACATTTATAAATGGGTAGACGAATAATATAATGACCTTTTAAAAAAGAGATATTGTATTTTATAAAGGCAACTACGCTTGAAACATTTTATACTTAATTCATATTAAATTGAATATCAGATACTTTCAAAGCAGCTTGTTAATTTTAATGGATTCCGAGAAATCATGATCAGATATGATAGAATGAAAAATAAAATACTGGTCTTACTTAAGCTTACCTAGAAAATATGGTATGGTTACCAAACCGATCTTTCATTTTTTTTTTTCAATATGCATTTTTATTTTACCATTTTCATGAACCAGTATCACATACATACTAATGTTATAAAGCTGAATATATGACTAGATATGTTACTAACCTCTTAACGCTAAATCGGCTAAACCAATGAGGAACAAACTTTCACGATTATAATAGGGAGAGCCGAGTGGTTGAGGTCACCACGCCAAACCCACTGATCCCGACGTGTCGCGGGTTCGATCCCCGCGGAGGACAAGCCTTTGTGTGATCCACGACGGCTTGTCCTGAGTCTGGATGTATTTGTGCATGTGACATGAATGTTTGTGAAAACCCCCGCGACGCAAGAATTAAATTCCTCAATGCGGGAGTATTTTTTTCAAGAAAATAATAATCAGCAACAGACAGGTACGTTACTTTCACTAAAGCACCGCTCCCCGACCGTTTGCCGCTATAAGAAATACAGATTAATATATTAAAAAAACATATCCTAAGTTTTTAAAAGTCACTCCCTTAAAATTTTAACAAAATTGTCGTTTTTATAGTTGTGAATTGCATTGTCATTGGGCTTGAAGCTACTCTGAAAACTTGAGCCTAGCTTATCGGGAAGTGCCTCACAATTGTGTTCCAAAAATCCAACCGGAAAAACAAACAAGAAAAGTGAGTATATAAAAACGTGGGAAAATACAGAAAATACGAAGTTAAGCAACGTGGCTTATAGTCATAATTTTGTACCCACAAACTTATTTATCACTCGTCCGATTTGTTATTTTTTAAACTATTGGAGTCGCGGTTTTTATCGCGGTACTCAGAATCGCTTTAAAATGACATAATATCACAGACCCAGGTGCGATGTCAACCCTCTTGTCCCATATATTAAAAACACAAATATTTTATCCAGTAAGCCAAAGAGAGGCTCCATGTATTTTTAGAGATTAATCTCTCTCTGTGATTTTAATGAGAGAATGTGTTAACTTTATACCTCCAGATATCGCGGGGTTCCGTGAAACTTGTGACAGTTGCAAATAGTAACGACGAATTTGTGTTTTGTGGATTAAAGTTATAAATGTTTATGTGAAGAAAAAACCGAATATTTTCTTATATCACTAATATTGTTTCCGTCTGGAGATTGCTTGTACCTAGATTCTAGCCCGATAAAAAAAACGATTCTGGCCTTGATGTGTCAAGGTCTTTTTTGAAAATAATATAATGACTAAATAAAAAAAAACGAAATTAAAAGGAATACAATAGAATAACGTCTGGTTACGACCTTACTCTGACCGCAATAGGACTTTATCATTAGATGTATGTTTGTGTAAAATAATAAAAAAAACAGCCTATATAGATCCACTGTTAGACATAGACTTCATACATTACAATCTACAATTTTAATAAATACTTTTACAAGCTAAAACGTTCAGTATTTAAGTAAAATATCTAGGAAAACAGGCTTACACAGCCATTCTTCTGCATTAGCAGCATCCGAGCCTCATCTGGACCATTCGAGATTACAAGCGTTTGTCTCACAATTTACTTAGTGTAGTGGGAATATTCAAATAAATATTAAAATCATTTGTTATTTTATAGCCATTGATTTTTTTAGGACACACAATGCAATATATTTCGTTTTTAGTTTTTATACATTAAAGCACCATGTTTAAAATGCTAGAGATTTATTTGACCGATCTTGAATGTTTCTATATTTTATTAATTATTAACAACACTCTGCAGCTATGGAGAAAGGTAAAAGATATACCTGTTCATTATTTTTAAATTATTTATTCATTTCAATTCCGTTCTGTATGTTTCGCTAACTTGATTCTGTATAATCATGATAGCTTTGAACAGAATGCTTAATACCCTACAATTGTAAAAGGACAACTAAAAAGTAATGTAGGTTGGCGTTCTAATCTATACTAATCTATACTAATATATAAAGCTGAAGAGTTTGTTTGTTTGTTTGTTTGTTTAAACGCGCTAATCTCAGGAACTACTGGTCTGGTACTGGAAAATTTCTTTTTGTGTTGAATAGACCATTCATCGAGGAAGGCTTTAGGCTATAAACCATCACGCTGCGACTAATAGGAGCGAAGATACAATGGAAAATGTGAAAAAAAACAGGGCAGGTATAAATCATAACTTATATCTTCTACCCACGGGGACGAAGTCGCGGGCAACAGCTAGTTTCAAAATAAAAGTAAACATTACCACTATTCCAAGTAAAATAGCAAAATTCTTTGTAATAGAATAAACCGAATTATGTTGAACGTAAATCGAAAAGTAACAAGGATACATCATCCACAATATTTACAACAAAGAAAATCAAATTGACGACACCATAAGAAAAACATTCCTCAATATTTACTGAACCACAAAATTTCATACGACGTTCATGAAATTCCGATAAAATGGTTACAAGCCTACAGGATAACCAGCGATTTTTGGTTACCCCACGCAATACAGTCATACAATCTAATTGAACCAATACCAACCGTATACCGCCAACGTTCAAAATGATACGGTTCTCTCCATCCATTCCTGTTAAATGTTCACAGTTTTAAACATTTGAAACAATTTCACTGCACTATTCATCCGAGCACAGACAAAATACCGTTAAATTTGAATTACAAATTTCCGAATTTGTTTGATTCGCGGGATGACACATAAACATAGGATTGCTTACGATGTTTATTCGCGTATTTTCGCGGCGCGCGACCGAACGCGTGCGGATCCTCGGGCTGTCCGCTCGACACTGGGATGAAACGAGATGAAGGGGGTGAATCCACCCCCCTACCTGTGGCCTGCACGCACTGCAGTCGACCCGTTTGCGCCTTTCAAGTTTATGATAGAGCTCGCGGCCACGCTTTTACTGGTCTTTTTCATTCAGCATCACTTACATAAATACTGAATTTGAAATGATTTTTCTATTGAGACCTATCCCAGCATTTCCTTCATTTTAATTTCCGTCTTTGCCTATTCAAGCTACTTTATATTTTTAGTGATTTCCATGATCTTGAACGATCATGAGTCATGAACTTCAATCGGAAGATCGAATAAATACTGTTGTTTATGTAAATCGACTATTACATTAGCGCAGCGGCGATAGAAGCTCCGCTGACCTTTGCACCTGAAATATTATCAGAAATAGTTTAGTTTCTAGGACATTTGTAGGAGTAACTAACGGTTAAACATGTTTGTCGTTTTTACCCAAATGGTTAAAACTGAACTAGCGGTTAACGTCAATGTCCATTAGCGCAATAATTATTTTGTTATTTTTTTTATGTCCCGCCACTTAAGCTGCTGTCAAATTATCACATTACGAGTAAGTCGTGGCTAAACCTAGGGCTAACGTGTATAATAACGATAATTAATAGCATTTCTCGTTATTGTGGCCCCAGCATTACTCAGGTGTCTTTGATTGTCCGTCTGACTGCCACCAGGCTGTATCTCATGAACCATCATAGCTAGGGAGTTGAAATTTTCACAGATGAAGTATTTGTAATATTGAAGTTGATACTGTCATTAATTTGATGAGTGACTAAATTTGCTTGTAAGTTTGTATTTCTTCGTGTTATTTCTATGCACATCTTAGTGCCGCAAGTCTGACCGTTAAAACAACTTGAAAGTTTCATCAAATATTCAAAATTCTATTGTGGTTGTATTGGTTCGTAGTTTACATTTGTGTGACAGTTTTGTTTTTCAAATAACTACATCCAAATTTTTTTTCAAAATGATGTAACGTTTGTATGTTTCAGAAAAAAAGGCTTCACTAAAACAAAAAAATATTATTAACAACGAATTACAATTTAGCTAGTTTAAAATATGCACGTAGGTATCTAAGCTTTTTTTTCAAATACCCTATCTCAATAAAATATCACATTACCATGTTTACCATTTGCTTCAAAATAAAAAGTGTAGGGATCAGACATGGTGTAGTTTCCCTCCCTCCATAACGTCCCTCTGGTGAACTGTTAATGACCCTCTATTGTCCCCCGCGCCTCCTAACTCATATCATTATCTCCTGCTATTGTTCTTAGATGTTCAACTATATGTAGGTATATATTAACATGCTTGTATGTAGCTATGTATGTAGTTACCTATTTTGTGTTGGATCGGAATTTGGTTTACTTGGAAATTTTGGGCTTTCGAGATCACTATTAGGTTATACTAATGCTAATGGTCTTTTATAGTCAGGGTTAAAAATACGTTTTCAGAACGTTTTTTTTTAATGAATTTTATAACAAAGGTTTCATCATCATCATCTACTCACTAATCTTGTTTGTTTGTTTGTCGTTCCGTTTGGATTTTTGCAACTCAATTTTGAGGCACTTTCCGATAGCTAGTAGGCTGAAATTTTCAGGGTATCTTCAAATTCGATGACAATGCAATGTATAATTATAAAAACGGCTGGACTTAATTTGATAAAATTTTCATGTAGCGATATTAAAAAAAATGGAATGGCATTAAAAGCGTTCAGATTTTTTAATTCATGCCTTATGTCACTCACTTAATAGCACATACTTTTATATTGATATTGTGATTGTCGTTCGTTGCATTAAAGTTCATTGGACTTAGAAATGCATTTCATTTGCTATAAGTTACTCGGCGTTTGAAATTAATTCAAACGTCTGTCATGCATAATTTATGCGCTGTCAATTTATCTAGATTATGCAGTATCTAAGTGATTGGCTATTTATAGCAGTGTTTTGTCTTTTATTTCGATTATTATAAATATTTATTATATTTTAGGATTACAATGATTAAACTTATTCTTTAATTAGCTAACTAGTGCTATTATCGCGGATCATTGATGGAAGTTTTTTCTAATAATAATCAGCACCTTTTTGCATATTTTCTTTAACGATTTGTTTTGTGTACATTAATTAATGAATGAACTAATTATAAAGCTATTCTACCTGTTATTTACTATCGCTTCCCTCGCAATGCTTCGTCGAACATCTCCGGTATAAACATAGCCTATAAGGTGCTAGAAGGAAAGAGAGCATATTTTAAGAATGTTCTTTACATAACTAACATAGCTATCGCTCGCGGCTTCGCCCGAATGCGTCTCAGGTATAAGTGCAAAAACATTATCCCCTTTATACAAAATCGGATAAAAGGCTAAGTAACCTTTGTGTTAATCGAAAGTGTCTGCTGCCTCAATACTAAATTTCATCGAATTCGGTTCATCTGTTTATGCGTGAAGAGGTGACAAATACACACACAAAATACTTTCGTGTTTATAATATACTCTTTGTGCATAGTTTTCATAAAACAAGACTAGTGCATATTCCACCATAATGACTTTCCAAAATACTTCAAAAATAATTAAATTCACTAACTAAAAATAAACAAACAAGATAATTAATTTTCCGGCGTATGTAAAGGGTTTCATAAATGGTTTTCTTATCTCGTGCACGGATCCCTAACAGGGCCTTTTGGATGGACATGAGATTGAACTGATATGAATATGTTGTGTGCACGTGTAAGGGAACATCACGCTTCTGTATTAAAGTGAGTAGGCAGAGATGTAAGTTAAGGTTTTAACATACATGTAGAAATGTATGTTGTATACGAATTTTAAATGGAAAATTAATAAGTACGTACTAATTTCTGTGTGTTTCTTTTAATTAGATAATTTTAGCGTTGAATAATAGAACATCAATTATTTATTATCAACAAATCAAAGGGTGACTGTTAAAGGGTGGTGTTTAAATCTATATCAAAAATCATATATAAATACAATTTATTGGTCCAATCAAATCCATAAATTACCACAGGATAAAATAAAAAAACTGTCATAAATACAAAGATCCCTCATTTATACACATATATACAAATATACTTAGATATACGATTAAAAATGCCCGAAAGCAGGTATTGTGGAAGTGAGAGAGCACACCTCACAGCATATATCGGCATCTCGTTTCAACAACACCTCTGGTTTAAAACTCTTAATAGACACAGAACAATGGATCCATTTGTCTGATTATATTCAGGGCATTGTTTGCGCCGTCCGCAGTGAAGGGTTAATATCTATGTTATGTGGACTCATAATGGGGTTTCACATGGGTGTGCTGATTTAATGTCAAAGAGTATGGGAAGAATCTGTGAGTTTCAACATCAGCCTAGCCTTTCAGCAAGTATTTTGAGGTCGGCTTCCGGTCTAACTGGCTAGCTAGGTGCCAGTGCAGCAGTGTTAAACAATAGGGATGATGACTGGGTATAAAAAGAAAAAAACTCATTAGTCCCTCAGTTAGATAATTGAAAAGTATGAGACACGTATATTTTCCTTTTTCAGAAAAACTAGAATTGACAAAGATTAACTGCTTTAAAGTTTAGGAGAAGGGTCTTGTGACGTAACGATAGAGTAAAATATAAACTCAATCGTGACGTCACGCGTAAGTTTCATTCACTGTAATTTGGTCAATTAATGTTTGCGGGACAAATTTAAAAATACGTATCCATTATTATACAAAAAACTAAAAACCGGACACTGCAAAAAAAATTGTCATCATCCCTATTAGCGAATGCCTATCTGACCTTCTCAATTCAGTCACCTGGGCCACACGGTTACCCATAGTAAAACTGGTAGACCTTTCTAGTGTCTGAAATGAAATGAAATTATGTAAATGCAAGTAGGAATCATCACTTTTACATGTCTTTTTCGGTTACGCTGGAGTCGATATTTCCTATCTCGAAACAAGAGATCGCAACTATTCGTAACGACTGTCAAATAGGTAAAAATAAGTACGGACGTACCAAGTTTAGCTCAACCTGTGATCGATCAATTTGTTCGTGTTTACTTGTTTTGACTTCATCGAGTCATTTTGAACGCGATGTATTATAGGTTTCTGATACAAACATTCAGCAAGTATAGGGTTTACACCATGTTCAGTATGGTCTCGAGTCACAAAGGCTAAAGTCGTCATATATCGGGGGCTTTTGTAACTTTTCAATAAAATTGACCTTAAACTTCATTAACATTTCCAAATTTTAACAATTTCCAATTTTCTTCTAATTATTGTAGTTCAATTTGAATACGTGAATAGTTTTGCCTAATTTGATCACACACAATGTAATTTGAAACTTATTCGTCTGCACAAAATGGCGCTGATGCATGCGTTATATTTGAATGGGTGCTGATGGGCGCACTGGAAAGCCTTGTAATAAGTCCCCTATTGTTACGTTGTGCAAGGGCTATAAACTTTGACTTTCAGTAATATTTTTCTCAAATTAGAAGAATCTAAACATTTCATTCGACAACTTTGACACAACGCCATTTAGTCTGAAACAAAGCAAAGCTTACTATATTATGTTGTTATATACATAAAACATTATTATGTATTTTATTTCTAGGTATGTCAAATATTTGTGTTGTGCGATCGTGGAATGTTTACCTCTTCACGCTCAAACAGCTTGACTGATATCGACGAAATTCGGCATGGATAGCTGATTTGACATTCAATTGACACATTACTTTTATCCGACTGCGCTAAAGCGGGGTGATGGTTTTGCAACAATACGAAATTCAAAAGGTCGAGGTCGCTACAAACAGCTTGTTGTAAATGCAAAAGATATGAACAGTTTCACTGTTACCCTATCACACTGTTATTTTTGCTTTCTACCCAATGCTGAAATGTGATAATACTTAACCGTAGAAATAGGATGATTAGTGACATCTTTTCATACTTATCGTCTCCCATAATCAAAAAAAATAAAATGAGAAGACATTTATTCAAATTAGTCTACCCAGTAAGCTCAATATACAAGAATGCTCCTTCGTCGTTTCCGAAGTGCAATTGCTGAAAGAGAAAAAACGGCGCAACAAACCCCATAAACCCCCTTACCAATCAACCCTGTACAAACTAAGTCTTACACGAATCTCCAACGAGCAAACACATCTTACAAGACAGATGACAAGACAAGACACACAAACAACACTACAACCCTTAACTGCTGATTACTGTAGCACCATCCATCAATCTAAGGACAAGGGTTGAATATCATGTATTAATTAAGCAAATGACATTTTAATACACCGCCATTAGAGTAAAGCCGGGCTCATACTGACGTAACTGTAGGACGAGCATTCATTATTAATGGTAAAGGTGCTTTTAATGGGTATTTCATCCCACATTTGATTACCTTCTTAATCCAGGGTTGGGTTGGTTGAGTGGACGGTAGTCTTCCTGGACTGGCAATTGATAAATACTTAAAAAAGATATAGGTCATGTCGATTGTCGATGTTTTAAATAACTGTGTGGAATAGTTCTTAGCGATAACTTGTGCCATTATGGCAACAGTTATTATTCGCAAAAAAAAATAGTAAATACAAAAATTTTGAGTTAGGTCGTACAGTACATAATATTTGCATTTCTACTCTTATCTAGTTACCTTAAATTATGAGCAAATCTGTATTCAACCCCTAGTCTAAAGTGTTGTTGCTGATTCGGTCTAAAACTGTACTCCAAGCGTTATAAATGTATTTTTTGAAATTATCTTGTCCTCTGGTCTTTACCACAAAGTGGGCGAGCTAGCAGATGTTACAGAAATCGTGACTTGACGTAATCTCTACCTTTTATAATTACATTGTGTAAACTTGTCTATACTGTATAGCTACTTTGGTTAATGTACACCGTACTATTTAAATAGTTTGGCAGAAAATGTATTGAAACACTAGCTGTTCCCCGCGACTTCATCCGCGTGGTTAGAAGATATAAGTTATGATTTATACCTGCCCGGTTTTTTCCACATTTTCCATTGTATCTTCGCTCCTATTAGTCGCAACGTGATGGTATATAGCCTAAAACCTTCCTCGATGAATGGTCTATTCTATTCCTGAGATTAGCGCGTTCAAACAAACAAACAAACTCTTCAGCTTTTTATATTAGTATATAGATTTGAATGATAACGTTTTATTATGCTATATTGTTTTATTTTTATTTTATTTTTATTATTTATGTATGTTTTATTTTTATTATTTATATTATTTTTATTTATTTGATTGTCATACCGAGAAGTTTTGGCTCCTCGGTATGGCAATAGCTGCCGACTGCAATCAAGCTTAGGAATAAACAAAACAGGATCTGAATATCAAAATCTCTTGCATGAAATAAAAAATATCCTCCAACTAGGATGACGTGCAATTTATTCATTACCATATTACGGTCAGGGCTAATAGATACACATTTTATAGTGGTTTAATTCCTTTTATGATGAATCTAGACAATTTTTTTATTAGAATAAAGCGGTTTACATTTAAAAAATAAACACAGCCGGCAGACCGAAGGTATACTATTAAATATTATATATATTTATACTGCTATTGCTAATCATGTTATTTACCAATACTTAACTTCATGTCAATATACTTGAAGCCTGAATTTTTCTATTATTGAAACACGAACACCATCTGAGCCCCAATTCTGCTATTTACAATGGCCGATGAATTAATGAAAATTGGCTTATAATTACATTTTTCGTATTCTCTTAAGCATTTCGTACTCATTAATTAGAAATTCAGTATGGGATGGTACACTCAAATACAACGAATTTTTAATTATTGTGCTGTCATATTGCTTAAGAGAATATGATTAATTTTAATCCAATTGCCATTCGTTCATCGGCCATTTTAAATAGCAGAATTTGGGCTCTGAGCAAGTCTTGTGATCAATTCCCAATTCTTCTTTACCAAAAGAGGTCTTAGCTCAGAAGTGGGACTATAAAATTATTACTGTAACAACTGCAACAGCGATTTCCTTTCCATATCGTATGCGATTCGTGATTCCCTCTGAAATTAACACTCGTTTGCGGTTATGAATTCACGTGTGAAACTGGGACCAACTTATATTTTGACAAGTTGGCTCTTGACGAGGGTCGAATAGACCCCGAACAAAGGGTTACTTCAGTAATTTTTCATTAGGTTTCAAAAGTTTAGTTCTGGGTGACATTTTTATAGCATTACGAATGTTATTGCCAATTATTTTAATGGACAGTGCCATTTAGAGATGTCATGATTACTTGTTCTTACGGTTCCGTACAGACGGGGTGCAAAAAGGACCTCATTACTTAAAGCTTCGCTATCTGTCCGTCTGTTACCAGGCTAAATGTCATGAACCACGGTAGGTATAAAATTGTTCGTTTTTCCCTGTTTTTTTTTTCACATTTTCCATTGTATCTTCGCTCCTATTAGTCGCAGCGTGATGGTTTATAGCCTAAAGCCTTCCTCGATGAATGGTCTATTCAACACAAAAATATTTTGGACCAGTAGTTCCTGAGATTAGCGTGTTCAGTATAGATTAGTATAGATAAATATTGATCCATCTTTATCTAGAAATCTAGACTGCTTTCGCCCACTACTGGACAAAGGAATACCCCAAATCCTTCAACGGTTTTCTATCCAGAGCCACATGTAACCAGCCCAGTTGTCCTTATTATATTTTATTTTACAACACGGCAATTTTTCCCTTTTGATTCGTA
Organism: Trichoplusia ni; assembly: GCF_003590095.1. Taxonomy (NCBI): domain Eukaryota; kingdom Metazoa; phylum Arthropoda; class Insecta; order Lepidoptera; family Noctuidae; genus Trichoplusia; species Trichoplusia ni. Next base: position 10,725,495 of record NC_039486.1, read on the forward strand.
CAGATGAAAATTAATGATAAACCGATGATTCACCAGCAACTGAACATTTTTGGAGATAAATTCACAATATTTATACATGTAACCTTATCTAAACACATATATAGGTTAAGAACGCAGATAGTATTCTTGCAAAGATAAAACCCATTGATTTGATAATTCTGATTACGAAATAGATTTTCAATGTTGCATTTGGTGTTTATCTTGAAAGATATTTTCAAAGGTGTATCACACCTGGTTTATTAGAAGTTTGCTAAAACTGTGTTCATCTTAACGACTTCTTTTTGTAATTTATTTGCTTTTGTGCCTGTCACCAAGCTGTATCTCACGAACGGTAATATTTGACGGTAATACAAATGCGATTATTTTCAGGTGGGAAATAAAACACAAGGTATTATTGACGGGCCTGTTGGTCTAGTGGTTAGTGACCCTGACTGCTATACCGGAGGTCGTGGGTTCGATTCCCGCCCAGGACAAATGTTGTGTGATGAGCATGATCATTTGTTCTGGTGTCTGGGTGTTATTTATCTATAATATGTATGTATTTAGAAATATATAAGTAAGTTTATCAGTTGTCTGGTTACCATAACACAAGCTCTGCTTAGCTTGGGATCAGATAACCGTGTGTGAGTTGTCCCATGATATTATATTATTATTATTATTATTCGGTAAAAACTCACAGTCACAAGCAAAGAGGCCTTTGAAATTTGCAGCAATGACCTGATCCTATTTTAACTGCACGGATAGCCGAGTGGTTGAGGTCATCACGCAAAACCCACTGTGCGCGACGTGTCGCGGGTCCGATCCCCGCGTAGGACAAGCGTTTATGTGATCCAAGAATGCTTGTTCTGAGTCTGGGTGTCTATGTGATGATGAATGAATAAATTGCTTAGTGCGGGAGTCGTTTTTCTTTTAAAGTAAGTATATATTATGTTGCCGTTATGACAATAGATAAAGCAACATTTGCGGCTACGCTGTCAGTGTCACACATTAGGCCATAATTTGGATGGGTTTCCATTTTCTCTTCCTTTAGAAAATTTGTACGGAACCCACAACGTCGCGAACAAACAAAGTCATGTTTATTATTTTAACTTTTTATATTATTCACTCGAAGTTGCAAACCCTGGCTTTGTCGACGTCTAAAAGCCTTAAAAAGATTTTAAGAAGTTTGCAAGGAAACGAATAAAGAACAAAACAATGGCTGGCTTTATAAATGTGATACTTAAAAATGACTTCAGGGGTTGAATATGAAATATGGCGTTACGCACTGTTTATTTTTGTGAAGGTTTATGTGTATTAGGCACTTCTTCTTTTTGTTTATATTTATAATGATGGACAAGTCTTTAAGTTGAAAGAAGAAGAAAGAATGGGTTGGGATGAAATCCTTTTTTTTTAATTTTTTAATTCATTAAGAATGCTAATTCATTCAACGACATTTTAATGCAGTTAGCGTATTTTTGTTTAGTAATTTAACGTCTTTTATTTGCTTTCTTTAGGCCTGCTTTTCGATTTAATTATTACTTTTTATCCAGAAAACTATATCCCTCTGCTGGGCATAGCCTTACTGCATTTCCTTTCAAGATTCTTTATCATGACCTATCATGAACACTTGTCTTTAAACCTCATAAAAATGGCCTATTTCAAATATTCTGGTTGAATCATAAATTATTATCTATCTATACAAATTGTTGTACAGGGATCTCAAATATTCATTTTTACATGGCTAGAAAATCATTCAGGAAAAACCAAACTTGGGGCGTGCCACCACGGCTCGAATTAAAACTGCTGTTAGAAGTACTACTGGTAATGTGGAAGCGAGACAGCAATATATAATGTAGAGCGTCATCTCCTTCTCTCAGCTATAGCTATGTCATTTTATAAGTTGCGGGTAGGCCTCTTTATCAATACGCAAACAAATTTCTTCATAGATTTATCAATATTGAAAACGAAATATTTCATTTATCTCCACAGCCAGATAAATTGAGATAAAATGATAGAACTGAATCGAACCAGTAGTCATCCGGAGTCAGTAGTCAGTGATAGTCAAAATGTTACAAAATTGGTTGCTCTTGTTAATGGGTGTCAGTTTGGTGTACTGTTACCCACATCTGTTTGACACGCACAAGTTCAAAGTTGGGATTGAATATGCTAGTAAGTTTGATTTTATCTTGATTTAGATATTAAACTGAAAATGTCTTCCGAACGTATTTGATAAAAGGCTAACCATAACTGAGGCTCCCCTGTCTTTCCTTCCGTCTGCCACCAGGTTTTATCTCATGAACAAACAGAAACACTTTCTTTAAGTACGTACTTATTTTTTCTTTGATAGTAACTATCGTGAGAATGATTCATTATTAAGTCAGCTCATGATAAAGGACTCTGATTCTATCCGAACTAGTCGAGCAACCCCGATAAATAGTCGTGAGTAAACCGTTACATCATTTAATACTTATTTTTTTGTTATAATCTGTAAAACTTCAACTATTGAGCTGTCACAGGTATGAGGTAAAGCCTTGTTAAAGACGAGCAAACAGCACTGCCTCAGTAACAGCGTCATCCCTAGAAAACCCAAAAAACACATCTCATTCTAAACTAACTAATATATACCAACAAAAGTCATTAAAACAATTTCAAACTTGTCAACTTCGTCAGTTACTTCCAGTTATAATACTTACGAGATATAAACGTTTCCCATCAAAAGCATAAAGACAAACTACGAACTGCATCAAGAAATGTACAAAGCGATTCAAGTCTGTCATTTACAAGCAACATTAGTAACATTACTTTGTGGAGAATTTGAGCGGAAAATAAACAGCATTTAAACTAAATGCGGTTGCTTTGTGCATTGCAGCAATAACTGGGAGTATTGAGATTTGACGCTGCTAATAACCGTCCGTTAATCTCTTTTCATTTACGGGATAACTTAATGGAAAGATACTCATTCCTTATTCAAGACTGAGATAGGTCCAACATGTAGAGTCCTAGTTGAGAACTCTAATGTACCAGGTATAATTCGACCGATTTCTGAATTCAGCTATTGTACTGCCAGATGTTTTTATTATCAGCTATTTGTGGCACACTTCGGGGCCAAAGCCTGGCGTCCATTTCTGTCTCTCCATGACGCGACGATCTCGAAACTTCGCTCAAAACAAGCCATTATTGGGCGAAATTTCGAGTTCGTCTTGCCGTCTCCTCTACGGCTTCTCTTTTGTTCTTAACTAGCCAGTGTTTCGGTGCCTTTGCACAGAACTCATCCTGCATCCCGAAGACGTGACCAGCCTGATTCATCCTGATAAACTTATTAAGACAGTAACATAAGTGTCCGGTACCCAACGATTTGTTCTCTCACTGCATGTCAACGATAAGAACCTCTATGAATCCACAGTTGTCCCTTACTTAGGCAGGTCGAAGAAAGTCGGAGTAATGCACTGCTTCGAGACCCTTTAGTTACAAGATTTTACGCAAATTGTCACAAAAGGCTTAGGTGATTCGTGAAGTAATGTTACAACTTGTATGTAATGTTATGTCTATTTTACTTTTCAGATTCCCTGCCGATGAAGGGTGGATCAGACAGATACAGACACAGGAACAATTTCGATCCTTTCTTTGTGACTGTCACGGCTACGTCTAAGGTAAAGTTTGTTTATGATCATTAACTGAAAATCAGTTAATAGAAAGGAAATTTAAAACAGAAGCATAATTACAATAATGTTCAAATCACAAATTAAATGTTATTAAGTTTGCGCAGCTAATGAGTAGCGCCATCTTTGTTTTGTTTCTGAAACTAAACGTTTTGCAACAAAAAACACATAGCTGCCTTTTAACTTACTTTTTATTAAATTTTAATTCTCCTAATGTTTTAATTGGCTTAAAAAATATTATTAACTGGATATGCTTCTGTGAAAACACAAAAAACTATTTAAGTAGTACCAACTGCAGTAACGACTATCCTTCTTCTTTCGGGAGGTTTTCACAGAATTTAAAAACACAAGACAAAAGAACTAAAAATCGACTTCAATTACAGAAAGGCTTTGTAATCACCTACTTAGAAGTAACTGGAATAGTCGACGCCCGAGGGCAGTTGGACTTCAAGGTCATTCGAGGTCAGACAGGGTCTACCGAAATGGTGTTCCAGCTGGTCTCCAACTACACGGACTTCCTGTCCTTCTCGTACCTGACTTATGGGATCAAGGAGGAAGAATATAGAAAGGTGATTTCTGCGTCATATGATAATACGTAGGTTAGTTGCAAATGATGATTTTTATGAGGTTGGTGAAGAAAAACTGGTTTTGAATTTCGATAGAAATAATAAAGGAAATATAATTTCTTATTTTTCTTTGACTGTAAAATATTTGTATTCATTATGGACTTCATTTAATATAACACCTCTTTTAATAATATTATTGCACATGAATAAATATTATATTAGATAATTACAGCTTTTAATTAAATGTAACACGCAGTTCAGTCGTAACCAAGCACAAGCATTGTGGTGAAACACTGCCATCTATCGGATTGATTCCGAACTACATGTGACAGAACGGCTAGCGAACAACGACAATGTTCAATGTAAGCCTCGTGTAATGAAACAAGTAAAAGTACAGCTATTCGTTACTAGATGGCGCTCTCATACACTATTGAAATAGGAAGTAGATCTATGTTTTATCTTATGCTGTTGATATTTTAGTTATTTACAATTAATTACTTGTTTATGTTTTCAGGTTGCCAACATCATCACCATACCTATACCGACCAACAAAGCAATACGACTTAACGACTCCGGTATATCGATATTCACAATATTTTTATCTCTCTTATGCACTTTTTATAAACATGTATACGCATAGATATAAGTTATATTACCTCCTAGTTGTTTAAGTAATGCTAATCGCGTGGAAGTTATCTTTAAGAGTCTTAACTAGCCCTTTTAAATATTTTAATGTAACAATATCTTTAATCTCTAACTAAAATTGTATGAAACAAACCTTTGACATTGAACTTTTCCAATTTAATATCCTAGAATGGTATTTTCTTATAACTTCACGTTTATTATTACAGAAATACAGAGGGTTAGTTTAATTTGCAAATTATTTAAGGAAATGTAATGAAAATATATTATTGTTTATAGCATTTTTTATTTTTATTCCTTATGCCTACATTTTTTTTCGTACAGTATCTTAATTATTGACAATTATTTTTTGTTAGGTAGCTACTACAGCTACAGACTGACTTAAATCCAGATACCTACTTACCTATTTCTTACACAATTCACCTATTTTTACTTACATATGTAATATTTGATTAATAACATTAAGGTATCTCGTCAATGGTCCTGTGTTGGTCGTGTTGCCGCACTTCTCGACGCTGACGCACTCACCGCTGTCACTGCGCAGGAGTCCCGGTGCGCATATGCAGCCGCCCGCGCATATGCGGGTGCATATCGGTTCGGGGTCCGCACATGAAGGCTCGCATGACGCGTTGCAGATGTCGTAAACTTCGTTTTGGTTTAGACATTGTTCTGAAATGTTGAGGGTGTTTAGATTTAAAGAATTCTGCTAAACAGCAGAGAAACACTTGAATCCCCTTTTTTCCGGATAGGAAATCATCAAATTACTTCTTTTGCTTTTGTTTGAGCGGAAGGAGTTATTTGAGACCCTCTTCTCAGTAGAAGTCTGTCACTCCGGGCTGTCCGAAATGGTTACCGCGGCAAAGCAAGGCAAAGCAAGGAACTAGATTGGATTTTAGTCCGTAAAAGTCTGAAACTCCCTTCCGCTCAACCCAAGGCAAGAGGAATCATTGATAGAAGTAACAAGGAAAAGATCAGATCAGCTCAACTTACCAACGGGACACTTATCCAGGGTAACACATTTATCGTTAGCAGTGTCCCGGACGTACCCGGACTGGCAGAAGCAGCCCATGCTGCAGGCCAGCCCGCAGACCAGCGGCTCCGGCTGCTTGCATGTCAGCGGGCAGGCTGTGCCGCACGAGAGGAACTCCTCGTTAGGCCCGCAGATGTTGTCGTTGCCTAAGGAGAAATAATATTCTTAAACATTATAGATATTCATTTTTGGAAGAAACTAATTAGCCTGCCACGTCCCCGTCTTTGGAACTCCTGTAAACTGATCTGCAAAACCCTTGGGCCCAGTGCAACTCCCCCTGGGTTACATTTACATTCTTTTAAGCCCAAATTAGTCACAAATAGTAAAAAGGTAAATAAAGTTCCATCCATTCCTTACATTGCAAACTGAGGTTAGCAAAAATATAGGTAGCTATGGCCAATACAAGTGTTTGACAACTGAGTTATGCTCAGTTAATTAAACCTATAATTTTCAACTATTGGTAAGTAGGCAGTATGCATACCACTTACCACTAGTTTGCCTGATTAACAAAGGCAATTCAGGAAAGTTAAACATCAAAATAAACCCCTTAAATGCACTACCTACTGAATAAAAATCTTCAACCCTAATGAACTGCGATAGAGTAACTACTATAATCAGGCATCTATCTTACCAAGACACTGATCAGCAGAAACGCAGGTGCCATTATCGTTCCTGAGGTACCCAGCCTTGCAGAAACAGCCTTCAGCGCAGTCAGCGTTGCACAGAACGGGGCCCTCAGGGTTGGAGCAGTTGAAGGGGCACGCTGACCCACACAGCAGGTACTCCTCGTTATCAGGACATTCTTCTGTAGAAGGCAAATATTATTAAAAGGAGCGATGATTATACATACTTTCATGAAACGAGCTCCAAACATGTGATTGTTTGGCATATTCTAAAACAGCCGCGTAAACGTACAAACATATTTGATAAGCAAAGCAATTATTAGAACTAGCTGTTGCCCGCAGGAACATAAAATCTGGATTAAAACCTGTCTGTGTTAATCCTGGTTATAAACCATCTGGGTACCAAGTTTCGTCTAAAGGCGATTGGTGGTTCGCCGTATATATTTTTCTGTCAATCGCAGACAATTTGTTTCTTGCAAGTAATACTAGTAGTAGTTCTAAAATATACGTCATAAATAATCGCTTGAAGAATCTTCTATACCATATCGATAATAATGAGAATACTTTTAAATTCATGGCCACTACGATTTACAATACAAATGATAACGCTGAACAATAATATCCAATCCAAAGTAAATTAAAAAAAGTTATTTGTATTGAAGTATCAATAAAAAATCTAGGAAGTCACGGAAACAAGTCAGCATCGCTTCCCTGACAGGAAAAAATGTCAAGCGCGAGTTGAAAATACAAATCACTGTTCCTTACGTATACAGCTACACAGCAGCATTTGGTGGGGCATTAATAAAAGGAATTGGTTCAAGGAAATTTATAGTATGCTACACTTTACGATAAATTAAAATCGCCACCTCGCTAGATAAGCGTGGTATATTTCAGACGCTTCTTATTAAATGCAAGTAAATGCCCCGATTGATCGAAAACAAATAGTTTTGACCTATGTCAATCGTGATTGGGTAACCAAATTATTAATAGCCAATAGTAAAGTTGACAGGTAATTTAACAATTTACTGTCTAGCCTTTCGAAAACTTAGAGTAGCACACTTCAAACTGGAGAACACGCTTGTAATGAAACAACTTTACTAGGTACAATAATTGATGGTTTTTATGACTGAACCCCAAACAAATAAAAAATCTAGACTGTTTAATTAACAGTCGAAGTCATTTCACACTTGATTGAACATCCTAATTTCACAGTACAATTGTGTTTACTGATTTGATTACAGATATATAATTATTCTAATTAGGAATCAGTGGAGTAGTCACCCGAATCTATAATGAGCACGTTTGAGACGTGCGAATTACTTTCTTACTGCCAATTTTGTGAGAGCATTCTGATGAAACGAATAAATGCTTTTGTAGAGACGGTCAATTTTTCGGTATGAATACGGAATATGTCTTATTGGACTAAGTATAAATATCCTTACGTGTGATTTGAACTTAACATTATGTTTTATGCAACATGTTATGTTGCTGTGTTGTTGTTTTTTATTGATCTAACTTGGAGTATTACGCTGAGTAAGTACTTTCAATGTAAACTATAGCTTGTTAGGATTATAATGCCCTTAATATAAATTAAATGAAAGTTAACTAAAAACTTTCGTACACAATACTGTTTAATACAGAATTTCACATTAAAAGAAACTGGAGATTCCATTAATTTGTTCTTGAACGTAAAAAAAGGTAAACAAGTTTGTCTTTTAATACCGACACATATTTGGTTTTCTTTTATTTTGAGTCAAAAATCTAAGATTTTTATTTTTATAGTAAACAATTAAACATAATGCTTATTAATATCACTGATGCTATGTTACTATCGTAGAGTTAGTTTTGAATAATATAATACCACTCAGAACTCAGCAGTTTGATAAGGGAATTCTTAACTCTACCGAAGTAGAGTTTTCAAAAAATATTATAGACTCATTTGAGTGTTCCCCTCCACGGAAATCTTTAGTAAAAGGCGAAAGATTTATGCGTTTTGAAGGGAAACCAGAGTTAACGTCTCAAAGTGTGCTAGCCGACCCAACCAAACCTCGGAAAATCTTAACATCGCCATTCAGAAACGCGCTCTCAATGCACAGTGACATCTAGTGACAAACACGGGAACTTGTTGGCGTCGTAGTTCACAGGTTGATTTAGCGTGGCGTGGAATGGTTCAGTATTCTCTATATGTCATTCTTGCCACAGTTGATTTTTGTTTTATATTTGTTGTCATCTTACTTTGCTATGCGACTATAAAGGATATCCAGTATTCCGCGTAGTTTTTGTTCGTTTTGTTTGGAAAAAATCGATCATTAGTAAGATAAAGAATACTTGTGATAAGGATGAACGTATACGGATATAAAAAATATCGACTAAGCTGTTATCTAACAGGTTAAGAGCTCAGCTCACCACGGAGGTTTTTTAAAAAGGTAGAGTCCAGAGAACCATGCTACATGGCTAATGAAGTTTGATTATTTCGCAAAAATATATTTTCAAATCGATTAGACGCATCATCCCGATTAGATGGCAAGCGTAGTGACCAATTATACACACGATTCCTTCACATTATCGGAAGCCTTTGACCAAGGGAAACATTCTAAGTCCGTATTAATGTCTTTTCAGAAAAAGAGTGTCCCCCTGGGGAAGTGCATAGGTCCTGTGCTTTCACTGATGAATACACTTGTTGGGTACATGCAGATCGTATGGAGAGGGTCAAGTCACCGCCGAAGAGGCTGCCGCACTGCAAAGCCGGCTGTTATTGCAAGTAAGAGGTTTCATGTGACCCTATTAGTAGAATAACAGATACTGTCATTTAATTTGGATTGAATGGAAATGAGAATGATGATAATTTTAATAGGAAGGGTTTTTTTATGGTTTGTGTTTACTGGATAAGTGTATTACATGCTTAAGATATATGATTAACGTACGGCGATTGAAAAAAAGACGCTTTTTCTATTGTCTTTGGTAAGACTGGAAACTAAAAAAACATAGTTTAATGAATGATAAGTTGAATATTAAAAACAGTTATCTATTTTACGATA